>NW_024435489.1:0-4753 GCF_017639785.1 Mesocricetus auratus | reverse complement strand
CAAAGAAAAGGCCCAATCTTATAGTTAATTAAAACACAAGCACTGTGGAAAAGGAGGCTCACTGAAAAAAAAATGAATGCAAAATTTCAAAATCCCACCTTATGGATTTTTAACAGAAACAGTGACATATTTTTCTTTTACTTTAAAAAATTCCATAGAAGAGAATGGATTGACAAAGAGTAAATAAATCAATGTTTTGTTTTCTTCCCAAAAAAGCAGTTCACTGTGTCTCACCAAGTAAAGAGTCCACTGCCAGCTGGAATTACTGTCACAGTCCACTGATTTTTCCGGATCCCAGACAACGATTTAGGAGCTTTCGAGAAGCTGGGACCACCCCGTGCTCATCATGAGGAAGTAGCATTATTTCAGAGCTAACATTGTCCATAGTTAACACTGAGTAATCTCGTGCTCACCACAGATTAGCATCCTTACTTGTAAGAACATAGAGATCAAAGCACTTATTAACTGTCATTGTTCTTTCCTGTGTGGCCATGTGAAAATAATCCAGCAAAGCAGGTAATGTGTCTTTATGATGCTAAAAACTAAATCCTTCTTACGTCTACTTAGTCTCCCTTATTTTGACTTATCAAGTGAACAGCTCTGAATTTGATACTGTACTTCATTCTCAACCGTCAATAAAAGGCATTCTTATGTACAGCTAAATACATCAGCTAGCTTTTAGCAATAACATGAAAATTAGAGGAGCAATATTTTCACTACAATGATGCACCTGGGCGTTAATGAAGTATTTCAATGAATGCATCCGCTCACATATAAAATCAGTGAGGATACAGCACAATGAACAAGTGAGATTGGAGCTTGGAGTGAGTGCTGCAGCTATTTCTGATTCTCTGGGAAAAGGCTTATTTAGTTCCTTTTCTGTTTTCCTTTCTCGGGTACATCCTGGATTCCTACTTTGCCTCTCATATTTCATATCTCCTTTGGAACGTCGCTTTCAATGAACGTCTCCTCCACACTCAGTAAATATACTCTGTGTATTTAATGTAAAATAAGTTTTGTTCATTCCAACTGAAATCTAAAGTATTTGGGTTCCTACTGTCTTAAATTTGATAGCTTGATAGTATCGCATATCTATCCTTATCAAAGCTAACAAGTTTAAGACACAAGAGGCTCATACAACATTCAAGTAGGGACACAACAGTCAAAAGCTTCAAACGGTCATTGAAACCTACACTTCTGCTCTTCTGTTTCTCATACTAACTCATTCCAACACATCTGCTCTCGTGGCTCTAGACGAGCACTGTGCTGACATTGGAGAAAACCCAATTCATGTCTACCACTAAACTCATCTCTAATATGACACATACACGTGCTGTCAATTAATCTACTTGAGAAAATGTTCTGGTATTTCCCGCTTTGAACAGTCCTAACAGATACATACATATGTCATATGCCAGGAAATCGGCAGAAAAACATTTTGCTCTGTTACTCAAGGAAGTGTCATTATGGGTATTTCCTCCAAAAATAAGCATAGCTCCATTGATTAGCACTGCTGAGTTAGGGTATCTGGCAAACGCACTTTCTTTCAGAATAGTCCTACAGAATAAAATTAAAAAACACATTACAAAGGATAGAGACTTCCCTGACTTCATAAATAAAGTATTAACTGTATATTGAAATTTTTCTGGGAATTATGAGGGGGAAATACATATATTTTAACCACTTATAAATAACTTCTAAGGTCCCATATTTTAAAAGAATATTTATGGAATCTCAATATCCCAGGATGCTTTGAGGGAAGCACCATATAGACAGAATTTTTAATACTAATAATTGATATTTTGAACGATGTTTTACTTGTGAAGGTAGGGAAATCGGTCTACCACAAAGTACAGGACCAAGACACCATGGGGTGTTTTCATGCTAAAACTAGTAAAAAGTTAAGTATATAGTAAATTTAGTCCAAATAACATTCAATTAAAATTATAAAACTGATAAGGACCTCTTAGTGAGCTTTTATGCTTAATTAAAATTTATTTACAAAGGTGCAGATAACTGTAAGTTAAAAACTCAATGAATTTCCTTAAGATGAGCACTGATTACCAAATGCCCAAAACCAAGACAGAAACACTGCTATTTCTATTTCAATGACCAGTTAGTTCTAATACACTTTCGTGTGGGTTGTACTTATTTGTGTGCAGGCTCTTTGGAAACACCCACAATGGGAGCCTGCAAGAAGGGGCTGAAGAGATGGCACAGCTGGAGAAGATTCCCAAGTCAGGCAGCAGTAGAGAGATTGGAGGACAATGGCCTCAGAGGCTCCTGCCCTCATGCACACGTGTGTGCACATGCGCACACACATGCCCGCACACATGCACACACACGCGTGCACACGCACACACCACTTAAAAAGGAATCCTCTAAAATACATTATTTTTCTGACAGTAAAATTTACATAAAGTACTATAAATATATGCTCAGAATTGTAAACCCCTGAATAAAAAGATATATAAAGATGAGTAGTGACATGAATCAATACTTCTAACAATTATGATAAAAATATAAACATGGTAATCATGTATAAAAGAGTTGCTTCCTATATAGTCTCTAAAACCATCCATTTTAACGTCATTTAATGCTTAAAGAATATGAGATGATGTCCCAGAGTGACAATACACAGAGTTCCACAGTCTCTCCAGGAAAAGAAAAAACTTTAATACAAAATAGTTTTAAAGTCTCAGGAAATTATGATCTCATAAAACTTTATTAAGAGCAGCACTGAATACTTACTCAAGAATATCCTGCCCTTACATTCCAGCCTCCAAACTCATCAAAACAAAAGAGTCTTATCCTGAGTGAGGTAACCCAGACCCAGAAAGATAAATATAGTATGTACTCACTCATAAGTGGATGCCAGACATAAAGCAAAAGATATCCAGTCTGCAGTCAGTCCACAATCCCAGAGAAGCTAGAACCCTCTTCCAGAAACAGACGGAAGCAGATGCAGAAATCCACAACTAATCATTGGGCTGAGCTCCTGGAGCCATAATATGAACGAAGGAGTCAAGACCATACTGGAGAAACCCACAGAATCAGCTGACCTGAGCTAGTGAGAGATCACTGACTCCGGTCTGACAAATGGGGAACCTGCATAAGCCCAAACTAGACTCACTTAATATAGGTGACAAGGGTGCTGTTGGGACAATATATGAGGCCATTGGCAGTGGGTCCAAGATCTAACTCTAACATACAAACTAACTTAGCAGAGCCCATTCTACATGGAGAGATACCATGCTCAGCCTAGACACAGGAACGTGCGGGGTGGGGAGGTGTCTCGGTCTTGCCTCAAGCAGATTATGGGACAGACTTAGACTTCCTAGGGGAGGTCTTACCCTCTCTGAGAAACAGATGAGAGGTGGGGAGGGGGGTGGAGGGAGCAGGAGAGGAGAACGGAGGGGGAGCTGGGATTGGAATGTAAAAACTAAATTAATAAAAAGGGAAAAATGACAAAAAATAAAAGGTCTTTTTTTTATCCCTTCCGAATTACTAGTCTTCAGTTGTCACAGACCACCTGGCAGTGGCAGTGGGAGGCTGCAGACTACAGTGATGGAGGCTCATGGGAGGTCCTTAGGTCACTGGGAGGGAGGCTGCCTTCACAGGAGAGTCTGTGAGTCTGATCTCTCTGACTTTCTGTTGCAAGAAGTGATCTGTTCCTCCCACAAATACCCCAGGTTTTGATGAGTCTGGAATTAGCCCCAACAGAAATCAAACTGAGGCTACTTGATCCTGAATTTTTAGCTGCCTAACCCGTGAGGTACATAAATCTTTTTTCTCATAAAATTAGCCTGTCTTAGATATTTCGTTCCGGTGATTCAAAACTGCCTAATGCACAACAGTGTGTAGTTTAGTGTGCGGTAGAATAACTAGAGCAAGGGGTGGGTACTCTACAGGCCAGGAGTCTCGGAGGCTACTTTAGAATTCTACCCACACCATTATGAACATGGATAGACGGGTACAGAGGCAGACAGACATTCTCTAGTACAAAATTTCTAGAGCTTGAGTCAGCAAGGCAAGTCAGTGGGTAAAGGTGTCTGCTGCCAATCCTAAGAACCTGAATTTGAGCCCTGGAACCTACACGGCGGAAGGAAAAAAGTGATCCCTGAAAGTTGCCGTTGTCCTTTGACCTCCACATGTACACCCTGGCAAAATAAATCAATAATGTAAAACGTTTTAGAAGGAAGTCTTGGGGAAGTCTCCTGCGCAGAATTCAGCAGTGATTCAAGTAAGCCAGAAAGTCCAGTAGAGAGAACGCTTGAGCTGGTGATAACTAGTTGAATATATTTCTATGCAGTCACCCAGATTCCACATTTAGGTATGCAGTAGTGCTCACTGAGTACTA
This sequence comes from Mesocricetus auratus, assembly GCF_017639785.1. NCBI lineage: Eukaryota > Metazoa > Chordata > Mammalia > Rodentia > Cricetidae > Mesocricetus > Mesocricetus auratus. The sequence continues at coordinate 393 of NW_024435489.1, read as the reverse complement.
ACATGAATACTGAAAACTGGGAAAAGAAAAACAAACACATTTTGTCATTGCTTTCTAAATTTTATTGAATTTAGTAGAGTATGTTCTGTGGAAGACAGTTTCTTTGAAATGTAATATTTCTTTATACTTAAGCATATAGTAGGGGTTTTTAATGTCCCCCATGTGCATGGAAAGAATGATTATTCTCTACCTGTTCATAGTATAATTCATCATATTTCAAAGAGATGAAACACCCTAATTGTATTCTTATCAATTTTTGTCAACTTCATCTATAAAATGTGAAACAGAGGTCAATGACTTCCCTTGTAATTTTGGATACACTGTATTAATATCTCCTTGTAATTTCACTAATTCAACCTCACTTATTTTACCACATGTTTTCCTTTGCATTGC
>NW_024435488.1:0-671 GCF_017639785.1 Mesocricetus auratus | reverse complement strand
ACATATGACAATTTTCTACCAGGCAACACACAGCCATCATAGTTGCCTAAAATCAAGAGAGGCAACAGAAACCAAGGAGGAAAATACACACCCAATGAAGACAAATCCAGGAGGCAGCACTTGGGCCTACAAACATCCAAATCCCAGATGCCTAGATCCCAGCATAAAAATACAACTAACAATAGATATGGCAATATGCATACACTAGAGACCAGATACACTATCATAGCAGCTCATATTACAACAGAGATCTAAATGTTAAGGAAAAGACCTTAAGGAAAGTCTGCTAATGACAAGATGATAAAAGTGACTGAATGAAGATAATAGAGACCCTTAAAGTGGAAATTAATATATCCATTAAAGAAATCCAGGAAACATATGCTGTGGAAGGAAAATGAATAAATTCCATGAATTCCAGGAAAACACAAACACACAATGGAAGGAAACAAAATGAATAAAGAAATCATAAACTGGGGCCTGGAGAAATGATTCAGAGTTTAAGAACACATCCTTCTCTTCAAGATGGCCTGAGTTCAATGCCCAGGAAACACATTGGCTCACAGCCAACTCTAATGAGATCTGGTGCCCTTTTCTGGCCAGCAGGGACACATGCAGGAAGACCACTGTATATTTAATAAAGAAATCTTAAAAAAGAGAGAAAACTCAAACTT
>NW_024435487.1:0-21360 GCF_017639785.1 Mesocricetus auratus | reverse complement strand
TACACCTGTTAAGATTAGTTTTCAATTATTTAGGGTCAGAATTTCAAGGAGGTGTTGAGACTTGGGCATGTCTTTCAGATAGCTTTAGGGTTTACATGGGATAGATATACTTAGGATAGGATACAAGTAGCTTATAATTTGCTTGTCATCTTCTATGTATATATTCTGCATATGTTTGAGTTTTGTATCATGTCTAATCTTTTATCTAGACTAAAAGAGGAATTGTAGGGAGATCTCACATAACCATTTGGGGCATGGACAGAGGGACAGGGGAATGGCAAGAGATATATAGCATGCTGCCCATGCTTTGGAGAGCAGAGCACTTCCCACATTCCTCTGTAATTGATTTCTATATTTAATAAAGTATCCTAGACCATCCTTTTTCCCTTTGCACTGTTTCCTTTTCACCTACTAATAATATAAGTGTAGGCTTTAACAGACGCTGTAACGATACGTGACACACAATTACTGACAGTAAAGCTAAGTATTTAATGTAGAAAATTACTCACAAGATACCAAACCCAGAGGAGCAGTTTTCAGTGGCCGAACCGGAAGCCGAACTCCAGGAAAAGAGACCGAGACTTCCTGTGTGCTGTCTTTTATGCCTTCCCCTGTAACGCCCCTAGCCATGCCCAAAAGTGGGCCTGGCTAGTGACGTAGTTCCGCCTACGTATGTATACGTCTTTAGTCCTGCCTAAAGTGGGTGTGGTTAGCGGTGTGGTAAACCGCCCTTTTATTACCTCATCTGTATGCGCCTCTAATAAGTCACATGTTTAATGGCGGCATCAGACTTCCTCCTACATATAAGTTCTCAATATCTCCTTTCTTTATGAGGTAGACTTACCTGCCAAGGTAGAAGCCTTTCCTGGTTTGTGTCTTTGCGAGATGTTATTTCTGTTTTTCTCAAAAGCATTTCATGGAGGGCATGGGCCACTGCATACACTGCATTCCATATGAAAATGCTGGGATCAGAAGTGATCACCACAATTCTTTTTTCCTGCTTATTCTTTAGAGATATATTCAGTGGACAGATTTCATAACTTCCACATAGTGGAGGAGGTGAGCAATAAAAATTGTCCACCCAGAATTTATGGAAGTAAATATCACCTGGGTACTGGGAGGGTGTAAGTGCCTCAACAAATTGCTTGAAGCCAGGGATGTTTCTCTTCTTTGAAAATGATAAGCTACCTTCAAAAGAGGACATCAAACCAATCCACTCATAATATACAGATTGTAAGTACACAAACTGGGGCTTTGCCATGATCCATGTCTTCTTTCTTTTAACCCACATATCATTTATCATGTAGAAAAACAGTACTTCATCTATATCCCCATAGAACACAAGCACATTTACGTTTGTATGTTGTTTCAAATTCAGCTGCCCAAACCCAAAATATAAGTTAAATTTCTTATGAGTTGGGATTTTTTCTATAAAAGCCACACAGATATCTTCTGACACAACCTCTGCTTTCAGGTCAGAAAGAAACTCCTTTCCTTTTTGGTCATCAGCCACAATGAGTCCCACCCACTTCCATCCAAAGTGGAGCAATAAGGAGATCACCCCTTGGGTCAGAGCTTTGTCTTGAGGAGATATCTGGTATAGAGATGGGAATGTATTTTTATCACTTAGCACAGAATCAAACATTCCATATGTGACCTGAAGAAGCAAAGAAACAAAGGTTATTCTGAGTTTCTAGGTTGTTAGGACTAAGAGCAGCTCCAAACCCTACCCAGGGTACCAAATGTGAAATGTTCCTTAGCAGTGAAGGAGGGGTTAAAAGACGTGTATAGTAATTGCTGTTTTTTGTCTAAGATTAAATTTAGAAAGTCACAAGATGGATCTGGCACTGGCAGGATGGAACACGAGTCATAGACAGTGCATTAACCATAGAGTTTATTACAGCATTGGTAGAGTGAGGGGGTAGAGAGAGAGAGACATGAGATAGATGAGAGCAGAGAGACAAGAGAGAAGAGAGTAAGAGAGAAGAAGGGGGGACCATGTGGAGGTGCTAACCTAAAACGGGAAGCTTGCTCATGCATACTGGCATGGGTATTGAGTCCTTACACTCAAAAAGAGTGACATAGCAATGATGTGGCTAAACCACTGTGTATGCCCCAACAGTTATCAGGGGTCAGGGTCAGCATAAAGCCTGATTTCCAACAGTAATCCTTTGCTCTATGTCTAATATCCATGTATGTGTGAGTACATAACCATGTTTGTATTTCTTTGACTGGGTTACCTCACTCAAAGTGGTTTCTTCTGGTTGCATCAGTTTGCCTGAAAATTTCAAGATTTCATTGTTTTTTTTCTGCTGAGTAGTAATCAATTGTGTAAATGTACCACATTTCTTTATCCATTCTTGGATGAGGGAACATCTATGTTGCTTCAGGTTCTGGGTATTACAAAAAATGCTTCTGTGAACATAATTGAACAGATGTCCTTATTGCATGTATGTGTATTCTTATAGTATATTCCTAAGATTGCTGGGTCTTGAGGTAGACTGTTTACAATTTTACTAGAAATCACCAGCAATGGAGGAGGTTTCCCCTTTCTCCACATCCTATACAGCTTAAACTGTCATTGATATTTTTGATTTTAGGTATTCTGATGGGTATAATATGGTATCTCATAGCTGTTTTGATTTGCATTCCCTGATGGCTAAGGATGTTGAGTACTTTCTTATCTTAAGTGTATTTCAGCCATTTTAGATTTCTCTATTGAGAATTCTCTGTCTAGTTCCAATTTTAATTGGATTATTTGGTATATTGGTGACAATCTTCTCAAGTTCATTGTATACTTTGGAAATCAACCCTCTGTCAGATGTGGGTTGGTGAATATCTTGCCCCATTTTGTGGGCTGCCATTATGTCTTGTTGACTGTGTCCATTTCCTTACAGAAGCTTCTCAGTTTCAGGGGGTTCCATTTATTGATTTTATTTCTCAGTGTCTTTTCTACTTGTTTTATGTTTACAATCAGTATTTCCAGAAAAGCTATGAAACAATGAGAACCCCATGAGATACATACATAGTTCCTCATAGAAGGGGAAAGGGACTAGAGACCCTGAACAATTGGGAGTACATGGGGGAGGGGAGTTAGGAGAAGGAGGAATGGAGAAAGGAGGGGGGAGAACATGAGGGATCAGAATGATTGAGGACAGAGATGAATAGAGGTGACCAAGAAAACAGATACCTTAGTAGAAGGAGCCATTACAGGTTAAAGAGAAATCTGGCACTATGGAAATGTCCACAGATACACAAGAATGATCCCAACTAAGAATCTCAGCAATACCTGAGAGGCTACTTTAAATGCCATTTCCCCCATAATGAGATTGATGGACGGCTACCTTAAATGCCATCCATCATAGAGCCGTCATCCAGTAGCTGATGAAAGCAGATCAGAGAACCACAGCTAATCACTAAGTCAAACTCTTGGAACCCAATTGTAGTGAGAGAGGAATGATGGAAAAGGGGTCAACATCGGCCTGGGGCAACCCACAGAAAAAGCTGACCTGAGCAAGTGGGAACTATTGGGTCCCAGTCTGAGAGCTGTGCAACTAAAAAAGGAACAAACCAGAGTCCCCACATGTGGGTGTCAGCTAAGAGGCCTGGGCAGTCTATGCAGCCTCTGGCAGTGGAAACACTATTGCTAGTGCACAAAAGGATTTCGGGATTCCATTCCCCGAGGAGTGATTCTCTCTTAGCCTAGATCCACAGGGGAGGGCCTAGACCCTGTAACAAATCACTTGACAGAATTTTTTAATCCCTCATAGTAGGCCTCAGCCTCCCTGGGTGGGGGATCTGGATGGGAGCTGGTGAGGGGACATGGGAAGATAGGAGGGAAATCGAACTGGGATTGGTATGTAAAATGAGATTGTTTATAATTTAAATAAAATTTATTAAAAACCCAAAGCTGAATCCAACACACATACAAGCACAAACACACACACACACACACACACACACACACACACACACGATTTCTATAGCAACTTCCCACACCTTCTGATGTGATATTCTTTACTCTTCTGCCATGTTATAAAAGTTTCCAGCGTATATACACATACAACCAGCAATTGGATGGCTCTAGCTAGGTGCAAAAGTAGTGTTTTTCAGAGTCATACTAACAGATAAAGATGCAATAGCCATATTTTTTAATGGCTCAGAGTGAGTGTAGTTTAAGCTTCCAGGCACTTACTAAAGGAAAAGGAGGTTAATTAAGAGAGGAAGACTAAGTCATTAAGGAAATCTATGAGGGAAATATGTGTGCTTCACTATTTTATTAAATGTGGCTAGGTAAATAAGGTAAAATTTATAATCAGTGAATATCTGGAGCAATGCAATTATCATCTTTTTCTCAGAATTCCACTTTTCCCCAGTCAGTGGAGGGAGTGTTGGGTAACTAGGTACCAAATGTAAACAGAGGAATCATGGGGTTTTTGGTTCATGTTAGCACTTTCCGCAGATGGTAGCTGTATGAAAGGAACCTTTTGGCTCCAAGGATTACATCCTATGCTATCTCTCAAGGTAAATACAAGCAATAAACTTCTTGCTTCTATGGACTGAGGTAAAAATAAGTTCAAAGAGTAAAGGATTTACCTTACAGTTTTTTCTAGGTTTGCTTGGGAGCATACTTCCTTATCTGTTGGCAGAGTGAATACAGGACATCCTATTTCTCTATCTCTCTGAGAGCTAAGCCTCAACAAATTCAGACATTTTGTAATTTTTGTCCTTGGTGTCTGTGAATATGTCAATAGAGGTCTCTTTGCATGGAGACTAACACTAACCAGCTGTCTGCAAAAGAAAATAACTGCAGGGGAAGATTTCTAAGTTTATGCAAAGATCTCATTGAGACAGTTATGTGTCAAGACTGTGATTACTTTCTTGCTAGAAGTACACATTGCTGCAGGGAGCCATCCATTATACCAGTTCATAGGAGAAATGGTACCCAATAAACACATCACACATTGAAGTGCTGTGGAAAAAATCCTCAAGCTGTAATGTGAGGAAAAGAGCTCTTCACACAAGAAATCAGCAATGAGGACAGCTAACACATTCAGAAGACAGGAATCCTTATTATCTTGCAGAGAAAGTTAATGCGATGTGCATCTTTGGTGACAATATACCTCATCACCTTGCTAAATGATGTCTATCACCTTTAGATAGTCACCTGTGATCAGCTGAACTCTAAAGTATGTGTTGAGCTCTCAGTGCTTAATTCTGGGTCCCCTAGCAATAGATATTCAGAGTCATTATCTTTAGAGTGGAAATGAGTTCATTTTTCAAATAAGAGGATCAGGAAACTGAATATTGGCGAGGAGAATGTCTTCTGTGAGATGAACTTTTTTCCTTATCATGTGATAGAATATGGGTTTTGCAAAATAGTACGGGCTACAAAGTTATTAAGTGTTCTGAAGCAGCCAAAAAGTGACAAATATTCTGTTCATGATACATTGGAAAGGTGCTACAGATTTCCCTTGCTCCTGTATTAATGGAACAGAACATTAGTTATAGCTTTAGGAATCTAATATTTGTTTTTAGATTTAGCTCCTGTGGTAGGAAAAGAGTAAGGCATGAAGATCTGGGGGAAGATCACCAAGTATTTTTGCCTCATTCATTCATAATGATAATTTTCATGAAGTCATCACCCAGAATTTAGTGTACAATGCAAGTCTGTGAGAAAGAAAGAAATTATCATGTATATCATGATTTCTTACATTAGGATGCAATACACATATGAATTGTTTTACTGAGTGATAATAGTCAGTGTTGCACTATCTCTTTTTCTAATCTTGATTATTTCCCAAGCATCAGGCTCACCTAATGCTTTCTCAGTTTGTAGTCATGCCTGAGGGTGGTTGCTTAACTTCAGTAGCACCTTATAAGAGCCTATTGTGGTTATGTTTCTAAGTGAATGTTCCCTGTGAGTACTATTCAGAGATCTGTTTCCCTGAAATATCATAAATTCCTTGTAACATTTTCAGGAGTGATGGCCTTGAAGCTTGTTCCAAATTTACTTACATGTCTTGGACTCTCTTCCTCTATATGTCCCCTGGATGAACTATGAGATCTTTATACCCTATCTTGGGCAGTTAGTTATATGACTATTGAGCAGCACTCATCTATGAATCATCCTACTACATCTTGCCAAAGATTGAATCTAGAATCATGAATACTACTAAGTGATCTCCTTAGGAATCCAAGGATTTGCTGCTTATGTTTTCTTCACATTCATGCATTCCACTATTGATCATAGCAATATACAGATAATTCATTCACTTCTATTTTAAATCAAAGGCATTAAACAGATAACTCTGTTTTCTTTTGTTCATGTATTCTACAAGACTGTGGATATCAAAAATTTACTAACTTACTTGTGGAATTTTGTAGAGCTCCAAAAGGGTTCCAATTGCGGCAGAATATTCAGACCTAATTCCTGCAATGATTCCAAGAGCTTTGTGTTGAGTTTTCCATTTGTAGTTAGGAATAAACTATACTGCTTTCAGACAGCCACATCAGAAGACCCTCTAAAGTTCTGTGGTGAGAGTTAAAGGCATTGTAGTGTTTGCAATCCCAAGGTCACATTGGGAAGCAGGCTGGCATCCTTATTGATCTCCTCAATGGCAAAGTATAAAGTCAGCAAGTATTGATAGTTTTTCCACTTTTCTCTAAACAGGAGGGGCAGAGTGATGAGCACAGTCAGGCCATTATAGTCAGAAAGTCATAGAAAATTCAGGAAATTAGAGGATTTTAAGATCTGGCTTATTTACTGACATGTAAGATTAGTGTGAGTGAGCCCCTGACAGCTCTAGAACATCATGGAATGAGTCATGAAGTCTCAGAATTTTGACTTATATTTCAGTAGTTTGTTTGTGGAAGTGCATATTATGGATTGAATTGTCAGGTGTCTATGTGCTATGGTTGCTGAGTATATGGTGTTTACGGCGCTTCTATTCATGAAAGCCCTGGGATAGGGAAGAGTCACTAATATTTTCTCTAGGAATGAGAATAAGAACTTCATAAACTTTTATTTTGTAATGAAATGGTTTTATACTCAAATTTTAATTGTATAATAATTTTATTTGCATACCACCTAGTGTTAATGGTTTTCTTTGTGAGATGGACAGATGGCTAAACATTAGGAACTCTGATTGCTCTTGTAAAGACCATGGGATCAATTCCCAGTACCTACATGATGGCTCAGAACCGTATGTAGGCATAGACAAGATATCATCTTCTAATGTATGTGGATACCATGTACATATGTAGAAACGTACTTATAGAGGAAGGTAAGCACTCAAACACATGACATAAAAATAAATAAACTGTTTTGAAATGAGTGTTTGTGACTTGATAAATGACTGAGAGGTTAAGGCTACTTTCAGCTTTTGTGTAGTATTCTGTTTCAGGACCCAGTGGCCTCTCTTTGTGTTACAATAGTTTGCAGCACTGGTTGAGGGGGGGAATCCATATCTTCCTTTGACCTCTGCAGGCACCAGGCACACAAACACGTTGGCAAAGTATTCAAAGATATAAAAATTTTAAAAAACAATATTTAATAAAATTTAAAAACTAATAAACCCAGAAGAACATATTTCTCCAAGATTACAGATTAAAAGAGTGAGCAGAATCTCCTGTGTAAGACAGTGAAAGAATCAAAGAAAGAAAAAAGTCAACACATAAAGTGCATCCATGAGACAGCAAAAAAGTGCTTAAAGTGAAAGGAAAGGAAACTTTGGAAGCAAGTGGATGGGTTGAACTGTCTCACTCATGGCATTTGGTGGTTGAGGACTGGTCCCCAGAAGCTACTTTCAAAACCTGTGTTAGATGAAAGTCTGCTTAGCCCCACTGTAGACAAAAGAGAACTCATGGGCCTCAAGTCCACTGGGTTCTGTTGAAGCAGATGTTCTACCTAGAGACCTGTGGGCAGCAGGAAGAAATGCCTTTGGTTACACTGAGTTAAGTTCTACCACAAGATGCTATGCTGTTAGACTCTACTGAAAATTTGCAAGCATTGAGAGATGGAGAAATTAGTTTTCCCTGGGCATTATCCATTATCAACTGTTCAACAATATAAATGGACATGTATTTAAATTTATATGTGTTTAGAAATATACATGTGTATGAATGCATGTATGTGTATAGATATATGTATGTGTAGAAATATATACATTGCATAAATTCTCATCTGTGTATAAAATGTGTGTTTACATGTACAAATGTAAGCAAGTATATAAATTTATATATAGGTATAAATGCTACATGAGTAAGTTGCTTACACTTGTATAGCTGTAAACATGTATATGCATACATACATATATATAACTTTATATATGGATATAAGTGCATACATGTGCATAAATGTAAACATGTATATAGATGCATTGATGTGTATAATTATACATTTGGTTACAAATGCATACATGTGCATTAATGCATAAATGTGTATAGATGCATACAAGTGTATAAATACATACATATGTATAAATGTGCACATCTGTATGAATGCTAACATGAGAACTTCTGGAAAGTGTGGGAACACCAGACCTTGGGCAGAGACCCACTTTCCCTTCTGCCTGGGAGTAGGCAGCTGTAAGACAATGTTTACTAAAAACATGTTTACTAAAAACAATACAATGCCTGGGGCAATACGTTCCTGGAAAAGGCCTGCCCACAGAAACCGCCCTGACCTCGACCTTGTCCAAAGACTAACCGCCTCTTCTGCCACGCCCAGATCAGTTTTTGGTGTCAGAGCAGAACCAGCCAGGGTAGAGGAGAGAGCAGAAGCTTCTCTGGTGGGAGCCTTTCTTAGGAAGTTTTCTTGAACATTTTTGGGGCCTGCTTAAAGTTTTCTTTACATCGTTGAACGAGTCTCTGTGTTGTCAATCCCCGACACCCTCCGCACGTTCTCGGACACAGGCCGCAGCAGCAGACGCGACAATTGGAGGTCCTACCGAGATCGTGAAAGCGAGGTAAGTGGACGGGGTTAAGAAACTATGGGGAATAGTTCCGGGAAGCTAGAATCATTGCAGTATCAACTAAAAAAGTTACTTAAAGAACATGGGACTGCAGTCAAGTCTAAAACCCTAGAAGGCTTTCTAAAATCGATCGAACGAGCCAGTCCATGGTTCATTACTGGGGGAAGCTTAAATATTCCAGATTGGGAGGAGGTTCGCCATGATCTTCATAGACTTTTACGAAAAGAGGGATCTGAGTCCTTACCCCCTACGACATTCTCCTTATGGAGATTATTGAGGGGAGCACTTTTGACAGATAAGGTTCGTCACCGCCAGGTAGTTCAGGACACAAAAGAGGCTTTTTTAGAGTTACGAGAGACAGAGACTCAAGCCTCCTTGAGTTCAGGGGCAGAGAGTGAGGATGAAGAGACCCTGGCTGAAACTAGAAGCTCCATTGTTAGTGAGGATGAGGAGGAGTCTCTTAGGAACAACAAAAAAAGGGGTAGAGATCTCTGGGCGCGACCCAAAAAGAAGGACTCCGGTCAGAATCGGTTATATCCTTCTCTATCAGACCTAGAAAATGGAAGTAGCTCAGACTCAGACTCGTCACAGTCTGAAAAGGAACGGTTACTTGCTGAGATCGCAGCCCTTAAAAAAGAACTAAAAAAGATTCGAATTAAGGAAAGACAGGACAGGGAGAGAAACCCTTCCCCGTACTTTGAAAAAAGGGACTCCTCCTATGAGATAGCCCAGTCCTTCTCGGACCTGGAGGGAAGACCCAGAGGAGGGGTCCAATGCTGCCCGGTGGTGGCCCCAGTAATGGAAGTTCCAGACCCGAACAATTCTGGACAGGTCATTCGGCATCATAACCCTTTAAATTTTAAGGATATAAACCAACTTATAGAGGTGACTTTAAATTATGGAGCACAGGCTCCCTTTACACTTTCCTTAATGGAATCTTTTGTGTCTCTTAACTTGACACCTAGTGATTGGCAGCAGCTTTGCCGAGTGACTCTATCAGGGGGAGATTATTTGATTTGGAGAGGTGAGTTTCAGGAAAGATGCAGCCAGACAGCCCAAAGAAATGCACAGGCCGGACAGCCCCAGAGAAATGTGGAGATGCTTACCGGGAGTGGTCAATATGCCACCATTCAGCAACAAATGCAATATGACATCGCAGTCTATGCCCAAGTGGCAGCAGCGGCCCAAGGGGCTTGGAAAGCATTGCCTTCCAAGGAAGGAGGGGATCATCTGTCCAAAGTCCTTCAAGGACCCTCCGAACCTTTTCAAGACTTCGTAGACCGTCTCAGTCAGGTAGCAGAAAGAATATTTGGGGGCATTGGGCCTGCGATGCCAGTCATCAAGCAGATGGCATTTGAAAATGCAAATAAGTATTGTAAGGAAGCCCTTCGCCCCTATCGCAATAAAAGTCTAAATGACTATATCCGGATCTGTAGGGACATTGATGGGAACTTCATCCAGGGCCAAGTGTTAGCTGCTGCTATTCGGCCCCAAGTGGGGAAAGAAAGACCTACTCTGGGAGGGAGAAAAACATGTTTCAGCTGCGGTAGGGAGGGACACTTCCGTAGAGAGTGCCCTCAAAATAGTACTACGGGTCTCAAGAGACCTGGTTTATGCTCCCGTTGCCGAAGGGGATATCATTGGGCCAATGACTGCTACTCTAAAACTGACCGGGAGGGAAATTTCCTTCCTGCTAATAATAATCAGGGAAACGGGAGGAGGGCCCCGCCCCAGGGCCCCAAAACCAATGTGTACGGGGCAATGACCCCTGCTCCGGGCAGTGGCAGGACTCATTTTCTCCCCCAGAGCAACCCCTTCATACCATAGACCGTAATAATTTGTCTGCTATGGAGAGACATTGGAACAAACCCTCCCAGTCCTTGGGATGGGTCAGATGGAAGGATTTGATTACAGGAAAATGGCAGCCACCCACTCCCCTACTAGCTAGGGTCCGAGGGGCTGTTTGTGTTTTCCCTCCAGGAAGTGAGAAGCCTATTTGGGTCCCCGAACGGTGCATCAGGCATGTCGACCCCAATACTACTCCGGATACTAGGAATGCTCACCATGATAAAGATGATCCAACCATTGCTGAACACTCAGGTAAGGGAAATATGGGCGTTGGTGAGGATTCCCCCCCATGTTGATGCCAGTTAGTCATTCCAGCTCCCTGTTCATCAAATTTTAAAACACCAATAATACATTGGGAGCGGCTGCCGCCAATGAGATTAAAAAGTCAGAAACTAGACATTCTGAGTTTCCCCCTCCTAAGCCTGATACCAGGGTCAGGAAGTAGGGGAACCCAAGAGATTGCCAGCGGCATACGCCTTTAATCCCAGTGGCATACGCCTTTAATCCCAACACGCCTTTATGAGGGAACATCCTGGGTTGAAAGTTGGATTGAAAATGGGTGAATTGCCGGGCGTTGGCGGCACACGCCTTTAATCCCAGTACTCGGGAGACACAGGCAGGCAGATCTCTTGAGTTCAAGGCCAGCCTGGTCTACAGGGCAAGTTCCAGGACAGCCTCCAAATAATACAGAGGAACCCTGTCTCGGAAAAAAAAATAATTGGTAACAAGCTGGACAGTGGTGGCACACGCCTTTAATCCCAGCATTTGGGAGGCAGAGGCAGGCAGATCTCTGTGAGTTCGAGGCCAGGCTGGACTGACAGCCTCAAACAATACAGAGAAACCCTGACTCAAAAAAATTGGTAACAGTAAAGAGGTACTGGTATTAAGTAAAGAAAAAGAAAAAGACAAAGGTATATAGAATGGAATTTTTGTTTACATTTAAGTTCTATTTTGTGAGTCATCTCTAAAAACTTTTGGCCAAAAGCCTGGCCTCTCCACCTTGCATCTTCAGAGTTACAAGGAGTAGGTACAGCTGTACCCCATGACTGTAGCTCATATGGAGGAATGGTAAAGAACATACAGGACTTTATAACCCTTTTAGTTCAAGGATTGGCTGGAGTTGTTCTTTTACATAGATTTCAAATAAGGAAGCTTCATTGCAACAGACTAATCATGACCTAGGGAAAAAGGATGACTGAAAGATGCATGTATGTTCTGAATGTATGGTGTGGCCACACCGGTATGTATGAAATGTGATTGTGAATGCATGAGTGTGAACTGCTTATATGATTCAAAGGATACTTAAATCCCTTCAAAAATAGTTAAGAAGCTACCTAGATTGCGTTAAATATAGACAAAAGGAACATCCAGCCAGTCTGTTAATGTTTTAACAGAAAAATTTAAGATGCAAATGAGGCCTTGTCAGCTAGTGAGAGCTCTACAGGTTAGATTGGAAAAGAGTGCTCACAGACTTCAAATGATTTTCAAAAGTTATTTGGACACAGTATAGTTTACAATCTTTGAGTGATTTTCAGAAGTTTTTGGGAAATATTTAATGGATATGTCCTTTTTAATGGGCATCTACAAATAATCTAAGTAGTAAGCCCAATTTACCTAGATAGTTAACCAAGGAGGGTAGACAAATCCTTCTACTATTATGGTCCAGCTTCAACAGTTCAAAAATTTTTTTAGAAAATGAAAAAGGGGGAATAATGTCCCCAGTCCCCACATAACACATCAAAGAATACACTCCTCATTTAAAAATTTTATAATGTGAATGCCAGTGAGCTTCAGACAGATTCTGGCATGATGGAACTTGAGCAACCATTGCTCAGGTCAAATGGAGACATCCATGCACTAGACAGTGGAGAAGACCCTAATTTGGGGTCGAGGGCATGTTTGTGTTTTCTTGCAGGAAAAGAATAAAGCTTCGGCAGCTGTCAGACCATTTAGTGAGATGCATGGAGCAGAGAAAAACTGGACCTGAGACCATGGGAGCCTACCTAAGCCAGTTTGAGTGAGATCTCCTAAATCAGTGTTCCTGACCCTTGATGTCATCGAATCTAGAGCCCAAGAAAGAAAGAAAACAGTCGGTTCGAGATTTCCAGTTTCTCAACAGACCTGCTGCATCAACCTTCCGGACCCATGAGTTTTCATCGTGAAGCCAACAGAGAAAAAAGGACCCATTTAAAGCATTTGGACATTGGTATGGACTGTGATTGAGTGGCAAAAGCCTCTTTTCAATATTTGAACAGGACATGGTCACTTGAAATATCAGACTTGGTGGTTCCTGTTTCTGGAATTGCGCCTAGGCCAGTGTATTTTTCTGGAGAAATGCAACTTGTCCTAATGCGACAAAAAGGAGACTTTGACTCAAGTCGCATAATCAGCTGACGTTAAATCAACAAACTGCATCACCACAGGAACAAATTGGTGCTCTGTGGATAGTGCAACAAGCCTATTGTTCATATTTTTCATAATGCTACATGTGTAACATCAATGATTGTACCTAATGTGTCTGTGCAAGTGCACTTTCTAAATGCTTTCCTGAGCAGATCTTGAAACGATTGTAACTTTATCAAATTGTAAATGTAAATCACATGTGGGTTACCCTTGTAACAGAATGTAAATCACGTGCATGTTACCCTTGTAACAGATGAAGGCTGGTAGAATGTTATGGCCCAGATCTGGTGATGGGTACGGTGATGGAGAGGTGCTATGTCAATGGGGGTCCTGGAAATGGTGGCAGTGGCAGTAGGCATTCTGGCTTTATGCCGAGCTCAAATGTGCCTTGTTCCGGAGGCAAGAGATCCGTAACCAAGTATTGCTTAGCTTAGCCCATGGCAATCCCGATAGCCATGAAGGTTGGTTACAGATTATTTAAAGTTGGGGTGCTCTGTTGACGGGCAACCTTTGGGGAAGACCCCTACCGCCTAAGATAGGGATTCAAGGTCTCCCAAGGACGGGAAAGGGAGGGTGACCCTACTTGACCTAAGCCAGGAGTGCCTCATTTAAAAATAAAAAGGGATGAATTGTGGGAACACCAGACTTGAGCAGAGATCCACTTCCCCTTCTGCCTGGGAGCAGGCAGCTGTAAGACAATGTTTACTAAAAACATGTTTACTAAAAACAATACAATGCCCGGGGCAATACGTTCCTGGAAAAGGCCTGCCCACAGAAACCGCCCTGACCTCGACCTTGTCCAAAGACTAACCGCCTCTTCTGCCATGCCCAGATCAGTTTTTGGTGTCAGAGCAGAACCAGCCAGGGTAGAGGAGAGAGCAGAAGCTTCTCTGGTGGGAGCCTTTCTTAGGAAGTTTTCCTGAAACTTTTTGGGGCCTGCTTAAAGTTTTCTTTACATCGTTGAACAAGTCGCTGTGTTGTCAATCCCCGACACCCTCCGCACGTTCTCGGACACAGGCCGCTCAGCAGACTCGACAGGAAAGAGTCAAGTGTAGAGACTGTCTCTTTAGATCGTATTGGTATGGAAAGGTTGAAGAGTTGCAGGTCTACAAATTCATTACCTTATTCCAGATTGACTGTAAGAGTCTGAAAAGTAATTTCTTGGACACCACTTTGCAGGTGAGGTAATCTCGTATAACTAAATCTAGTAATTTACCAGAGTAATGACTTCCAATAGCTTAAAAGTTAAGAATAACACCAGATATCATCTTTAGTCTTTCCCATTTTGCCAGTGACCTTCTCTCTGATGTTTCCAATTTATTTGAGAGACAGATTTCTTTTTTAAATTATTTTTTTATTTAGGTTAGAAACAATCTTGTTTCACATGTCAATCCCAGCTCCATCGCCCTCCACTCCTCCCCCACCCTCCCCACCAGATCCCCCAATTCTCCCACCCAATCTCCACTCCTATGCCCAAGGAGGGTGAGGCACTCCATGGTGGATCTCCAGTTACTGTCATTTCATACAGATCAGGCCTAGGCCCTCCCCCAAGAGTCCCAGCTGAGAGAGCCCCAGATTGTGGCATGGGCACTCAAAATATATTTGTACGCCAGGGATAAATACTACCCAAGGCCCCATACATTACCTAGGCTTCCTCACTGACACCCGCATTCAGAGGGTTTGGGTCAGTCTCATGCTTTCCACACAGCCATCACTCTGGAGTCTAAGAGCTCACCCTTGTTCAGGTCAATTGTTTCTGTGGGTTAAACCATCTCCCTCTTAACTCCTTTGCCCATCAGTTCTCCCTTTCTGTCACTGGATTCCAAGAGTTCAGTTCAGTGTTTGTCTATGGGTATCTGCTTCTGCTTTCTTCAGTCACTGTATGAAGGTTCTGTTTCCCAGACTCTCTGGCAGTGGGATTGTATGTTGGCACTCCCCTGATTGATGTCTAAAATCCATAAATGAGTGAACACATATCATGTTTCTCTTTTGTGACTGGGTTACCTCACTCAGATGGTTTCTTGTAGTGCCATGTAAATTAAAAAATTCCATTGTTTGTCTTCCACTGAATAGTACTCAATTGTGTAAAAGTACCACATTTTCTCTATCCACACTCCAGTTGTGGGGCATCTAAGTTGCTTCCAGGTTCTGGCTGTTATGAATAATGCTGCTATGTACATAGTGGAACAGACATCCTTGTTGTGTGAATGGGTATCTATTGGGTATATGACTACGAGTGGAATTCCTGGGTCTTGTGGTCGACTGATTCCCAATTTCCTGAGGTATCTTCATACTGATTTCCAAAGTGGCTGTACAAGTTGAAATTCCCATCAGCAGTAGAGGAGTGTTCCCCTTCCTCCTCATCCTCTCCAGCATAAAGTGTCATTGGAGTTTTTTATTTTAGCCATTTTAACAGGAGTGAGATGATATCTAAGAGTTGTTTTGATTTGCAATTCCTGGATGGTTAGGGATGTTGAGCACTTTCTCAAGTGTCTCTCAGCCATTTTAGTCTCATCTATTGAGAATTCTCTATTTAGTTCTGTGCCCATTTTTTTGCTTGGATCCTTTGGTGTTTTGGACACTTGCTTCTTGAGTTCTCTGTAAATTTTGGAGATCAGCCCTCTGTCAGTTGTGGGGTTAGTAAATATCTTTTCCCAATCTGTGGGGTGCCTTTTTTCTTGTTGACTGTGTCCTTTGCCTTACAGAAGCTTCTCAGTTTCAGGAGGTCCCATTTATTAATTGTCGATCTTAATGTTTATGTTACTGGAGTTATGTTCAGGAAGCAGTCTCCTGTACCAATTCATTCAAGGGTGCCTTCCACTTTCTCTTCTAACAGATTCAGTGTGTTTGGATTTATGTTGTAGTCTTTGATCCATTTTGACTTAAGTTTTATGCATGTCGATAGACATGGATCTATCTGCATTCTTCTACATGTCAGCAACCAGTTATACCAGCACCATTTGTTGAAGATGCTTTCTTTTTTCCATTGTATATTTTTAGCTTCTTTTTCAAAAATCAGATGTTCATACATGTATGGGTTAATATCAAGGCGTTCAATTTGATTCCATTGGTGTACCTGTTTATTTTTGTGCCAATACCAAGCTGTTGTCAGGACTACAGCTCTATAATAGAGCTTGAAGTCAGGGATGACGATGCCTCAAGATGTTGCTTTGTTGAATAAGGTTATTTTGGCTATCTTGGGTTTTTTGTTTTTCCATACAAAGTTGATTATTCTTCTCTCAAGGTCTGTGAAGAATTGTGCTGGGATTTTAATGGGGATTGCGTTAAATCTGTATATTGCTTCCAGGTAAGGTTGCCATTTTTACTATGTTGATCCTATCTATCCAAGAACATGGGAGATCTTTCCAACTTCTGGTGTCTTTTTTAATTTCTTTCTTTAAAGACTCAACGTTCATGCTATACAGGTCTTTCCCTTGTTTGGTTAGCGTTACTTCAAGGTATTTCATGTTGTGTTTGGCAATTGTAAAGGGTGGTGTTTCTCTGATTTCTTTCTCAGCCCTTTTATCATCTGTATATAATAAGGCTACTAATTTTCTTGAGTTGGTCTTGTATCCTTCCACTTTGCTGAAGTATTTATCAGCTGTAGGAGTTCCCTGGTGGAGTTTTTTGGGTCAGTTATGTAAACTATCATATCATCTGCAAATATTGAAAGTTTGTATTTTACTATGAAATCATCATGAAACTATATCCCCAAGGGAACATGGAATCTTGGATCACCTAATTGTGTTCACTGATCATAATCACTCAAATTTGGTTCCAGAATAAATTAATTATCTCATTTTCATTTTGAGCTGGGACTGATGTTTGTCCAGTGGCACAAAAGCAAAACTGAACACCAAACAATCGATTCAGTAGGTTATATATGTACATTTGTTTTATATATATATATATGTGTGTGTGTGTGTGTGTGTGTGTGTGAATATTTCTTTATAGCAATAATTATAAAACAATGAATTTTGAAGGGAATGGAGCTAGGGAGACAGGATAGAGCTGGAGGTAGGAAAAGAAGGAAGACATTATAGAATTATCTTTTGTATGTGGCAGTATACGGGAGGTAATATAATTAACATATATTGTCTGGAAAATTGGTGGCTCACACCTTTAATCCCAGCACTCAGGAGGCAGAGGCAGGCTGATCTCTGTGAGTTCAAGGCCATCCTGGTCTACAGAGGGAGTTCCAGGACAGACTCAAATACAATACAGAGAAACACTGTCTTGAAATTATTGGAAATAAATTTTTCAATATAGAAAAAGTTTTAAAGGTTGACCAACATGACACATTGAAATTAAAGAAATTCCACAGTGTGTTTGACTGTAATTCGTGTTCCACAAGTTCTGTGTGATAGAAAAAGCAGAACATGGATTTTAGAGCAGAAGTGCATACAAATTATGCATCAGAGGGATAATGTGGCAAGTAAGCTCATCTAGGCAGTATAGGAAGGACATAAGAAAGAGAACCCATCCCTGGACACCCATAAATCAAGTTTCACTCCAGAGAATTATCCAGGAGTTTCAATGAAACCTCCAAGCCTTAGTCCACAGGGTTGGTAAACATACAGAATTATGAATTTGTTGATTACTGCATGGAAGCCCAAGACTGTGAGGTTCCTGTTTTCTGCCTGAGAGTCACACACCAGCCCCTGCCTGGTGATTAATACCTAACAAGTTTTCAATTTTCAGTGTGTATATTTTTCCCATGCTAACATGGCTTCCCAGTCTCATGTCTCCATGGAGACATCTTCCAGCTAAAGTGCAACCAGACCAGTATGTTCTGGTGTGGCCCCATGCAGTGAAATAATCAAGCCAACCTCAACAATTCATGGCTTAATGTGGCTAAAGAGCACTGATGTTCAAAGGAGAAAAATGGCTCCTATGATCACAGGGCACATTAGTCCAATAAAGACGCAGTAACAGCAAAAAGGGACAAGAATCTACAATGTCAGCTGACTTCCCTCCAAATGTACAGCTGTTAGTCTGCAATTACTGAGGAAAATAATTTTTCTTTCTGATTAGAGTTTACTCCACTACTTCAAGCAGAGTATGTATATTTTCCATTTGCTCATGTATTATGTGCTTATAATAGGTTTTCATAAAATCTGTATCCCCCATCATCCACCTTGGATATAGGCAGATAGGAATACAGTTTCTGTGTCAGACCTACCTTGATTTTATATATGCCCTATAGCTCTACTGTGTGATGTTCTCATCAAACAGGTTCTACTCTTGAATTTTGAAGGATAAACAACCCATTGGAAATAGCTTGTAATGTTTGAGTTCATATCAACAGTATTCACAATTTAAAACACATAACTTGTACCTACCACTAAGATCTTTGCTCAATGTCCCATGATATTTGGGAAAGGCATTATCACCCAGCTGTAGAATGACCCCATTAAAATACTTTACAAATGTAAGCATTTAGGAAGCATCTATACTAATACATTTCCATTAAGTTTTGTCCAAGGTCTATGGTTAATTATTTCCTGCACATACCACCTCCTCTGCTTTCCCATCACATACTATTCAACCATTCTTGTTCCAGCATTTCCATTTCTCTCTTCATACCGCATGTGTTCTATTCCCCTGGTAGTGACATCCCCTCTCCATTATACATAAATACTTTCATGGCTTCTGTGGGTACTCCAGTCAAACAGAGATACCTGAAAATTCAAATCTAGCATCTGCATATGACAGAATGATTTTGGCTTTCTCTTATTGTGTCTGGGCTACCTCATTCAGAATGGTAATCCCAGATTCATCCATTACATGTAAATTTCATAATTCCATTTGTGTTTTCAGCTGAATAAATTTCAATTATGTACAAGTACCACAGGTTCAATATCATTCATCAGTTGATAGACATCTAGGCTGTTGCCATGTCTGACTATTGTGAATAAACCAACAATGAACATGAATGATCAAGATCTTTCTATGGAAGGATATGCAGTACTTTAGGTATATGACTAGGATTAATAGGCATAGAGGATAGTATAGCTATTGTTCCACAAATTTAGAATATCTCTACGCTAATTTCCATAGGGCCTACACCAGTTTGTGATCCTCTTAACACACATATATTCCAATATTTGTTGTAATTGATGTTCTTTTATAAGATGACCTCTCAACGAAGTTTTAAATTATATTTCAGTGATTACTAAGGAGATTGAATATATTTATAATCTTTCTCAGCCATTTATTTGTATGTGATCTTTCTGAACTTCAAGTTTAGTTACATGTGTTTTAAATTGGATTGTTAGCTTTATCAATCTTAAATCAATGTCTGCTGATAGACATTGGGACCTCTATTTCCTGTTATCTCAACTTCTCTGTTTTTGGATCATTTGAGATTATTTGAGATAAAGTCTTTAAGCCCCTCATTGTTGATGTATGAATATATTATCTACAGTTTTTGAAGCCCATGCACCAAGCAGCTTCTCTCACCCAACTGGGCTCTTTGTGATTTGGGACATTTCCTCTGACAAATCTCTCTATCTTTTTTGGGGAAACCAGGAATCTTATCCCTTCTCTCTCCCATACTTGCTGTCCCTCCCAACATTCTCTGATTAGTCCAGGAGCTTGCTCTGCATACTCCACATGTGCCTTCTCCAGTCTCTTTTACTTCTCTCACTTAGAGATTCCATTAATCTTAATTGTGTTGTTTCAAAATGCTTTGCCTCAGGACTGCTCCCAAAGATACACACTGGATTATCAAATGCCCATAGGTTTTAATAATTTCTGCAATTTCAAAGTACATGATCCCAAAGTCATTTATTTTTAAACTCTTTCTGCTTTCCTCTTTCAAAACTCTCTTATATCTCTTTTTTTCTTTGTTCCCTGATAATGTCTTCTCTTGGAATTTTCTTTGTTCTCTGCTTGCTCTAGTCCCTTCCTCTGATCATTGGCTATAGTTTTAAAGAGATTCAAATATCTTTGACGTGTGAGTAATATTAAAACTGTGTTAATCTGTTGTACTCTATAAATAAGGTTCCTCTGGGGTTAGATTTTAGCCCTCCCTCTCCAGACCTGAGCATGCTGTTTAAAAGTTTCCTTTAAATCTGTTCTGTGTAAGGTTGGCCATGTGAATCTATAAGACACTGAGAAGGAGAGCAAAATACAATAGCACAGGAAGATACACTGTGTGGTTTAAAATATATATGTAAGGCAATCTTCCCCCAGTAGAGATTCCAGTTGCTAATCTACTCCCTTTCCCTTTCTTATATTCCTGAAAATTTAATAAATTATAGAAATTCTGTTAAGATTTGTAGGACTGTTTCCTAAAGTTTCTGTAGCTCTTGATTTGTAAATTCATCAGATATGGTTTAATACCTGGTAAAATCGGACAAACAGTAATTTTTTAAAATAAAGGCTTGTAAAGATAAAGAAAAACAACATTCTTATGTGTAACTTGGAGTCAACTCTTAATAAGAAATATATATATATATATATATATATATATAACACAGCATTCTGTGCATGTTACTTGGATTTGATTCTTGTTTCTGGAAGATAAAATTTACTACAGGAAATATTTGATGAAGTTTTATAATTCCTAATGCTCTAAGAGTCTATTCAGGATAACATAAACTGATTTAGAGATACATGTGTGATTAGCTATGTCATTGATAACTGTGAAATACTAGGCATCTGGGAAATGTAGATAAAGAAAAATGTGTGTTTAATGATTAAGGTGTGTTTGTTAAATAAACTATATAAATTACGAACGTCTTTCCAGGGTACCACATACCTTCTTTGTCTTTGCTATCTAAGTTATTCTTGAGGTATTTGAATAAACTAATTCATATAAGAAACTGATATTCTGTAAAATACAGTATTAGTGATTACAAAATTAATGTTCTCAGACTCCTTATGGGCTGTATTTCTGACTTAGGGTTTTATTTTGATGCTAAAGGAATTTCAGTTAAATCTTTAATTCAGCCATGTTGAGTACAAATGTAAGTCATTTACAGTGAGACAAGATTTAGCCTTTTATATATGTCATCAAGGAAAAGTCTGAAGTAAAATTTCTTTTCTTTTAAAAGTAAGTTACAGTGAATAAATTATATGATATCCCTCAAGCCCCTCAGAGAGATCTGCTGACTATGGACCTTAAAGA
>NW_024435486.1:0-2867 GCF_017639785.1 Mesocricetus auratus | reverse complement strand
CTCTTTCCAAATTAAAACTGGTGTCATAGATTAAGTTGTTAATTGTTAAGAGAAAGCTTTTCCTTTGCTAGCCACTTTGGTATATCCCCCCCAGCTGCCTGGGCTCTGCCACATTCTAGTCCCCAAATAATCACACAAGACGCTGTAGTAATTATGAAGCTGTTGGCCTTGCTTGTCTCTTACTGGCTAGCTCTGCCTTAAGTAATTACCCCATAATTGTTAATCTAAGTATGTCTCTTACCGGAGAGGTTTCCGGGCTTCCTACCCCAATGGCGTTACATCTCGAACTCTCCTGTGTTTCTCCTTCCCAGAATCCTCCTGGACTCCTAGTCCCTCCTATCTAGATTCCTATAGGCCAGCAGTAATTTATTGACATATACACAGGACTTCCCCAACAGTTAATCCCCACCAAGTTCCCTGATGATTTAGGTACCAAAGATTGAAGACAGCATTTCCATGTGTGTGTTGTAGCCGGGTGACCGTCAAATCATACCCACTCTACAGAAAGAGTTTACTTTCTTTTGTTTCTTTTGCTCTATATATAGTATGCATTATGTGATGCTGATATTATTATTTCTAACACTTCTAGTTACAGCAAAGTCAGGAATTCAGATTGTTTGTTTCTTAAAAAGGTGAAAAAAATCATAACATTATTGATTTGTGATAGAAAGTTCCCAGTTGTGATTGACAGACACTCTCAACATTATGGATCTTGGGTAGGAGACTGCTCCCAAACAGGATATGAGGCCCTCTTCCTAGAGGAAAGAACTTCCAGGCATTCATTTAATAGTTTAGTAAGGAACTCTCTCCTCTATGTCCCTCAACTTGAAACTCTATCAGTCTCTGTCTGCCTGTCTGTCTCTTTTTTCTTTTGCTCTGTGTCAGTCTCTGTGTGTCACTCTGCTTCTTTCTTCTATGTATATCTCTGTGACACACAGTGTCCCTGTCTTTCTGTCTGTGTGTCATCCTGACTATCTATCTGTCTGTTTCTCTATCTCGGTCGCAGAGCATCTCTCTTTCAATCTGTTTATTTACCTCCAGCAAATGCTGTGCATGTGAGTTTAGAATGCCGATAACTGTCTGCATGTCTGTTGCCTTGTCACAATCTCATCTTTCCATTAATGTTGATGTATGTCACTTTCCCTCAATCTGTGTCTGTCTCAAATCTATGTCACTCTGTCTCTCTCTCTCACTCTCTCTCTCTTTTCCTTCTCTTTCTCTCTTGCTCACTCTGTCTCTGTCTCTTCATATCTCCCTCTGTATGTTTGTGTTAGTTTGTGTGTTTATGTGTGTGTGTGTGTGTGTGTGTTGTGTGTGTGTGCAAATCCTGCTGTGGTTCTCTCTAACTCTCTCCATCCTTAACTAACTCCTACATGTGTATTTGTTCTGTAAGTTTCTGCCACATGACAAGTGATTTTCTCTGTTATGTGGACTCTCGTGTAGTTCCAGAAATGAGCCTCATCCTATGGGGACATGAATGCTTTGTCTCCATTAAGTCATCCAGAGCGTCACCTACCCAAATTAAAAGCACCACCAATGTCGCTTTTGACATAACTATGAGAAAAGTGTCGCTGCTTTCTGCTTCTGTGGCTCCCAGTTACCCCAGGAGAGGCTGCTCCAACTCTCCACAAGCAAGCTTAGGACCCCAAGTTAGAGCACTTTTCTGACAAATGAGGCGCCTTGCAGTGATAACCTATCTTCCTTTCAATTGACACTCTTGAGGAAGGGGAACCTGCAACAGAGAAGAGTCTCAGGTGTTACTAATTATGCACCTGTAATAGGGGCCTTTCTGAGGAAGCAGCTTTTCAGGGCTCCAATCCAGTTGATTGATTTATCCTGTATGGAGGGTTGGGTGAGATTCATGGCCAGACTTTCGGGAGACCTATGCTGGAAACCAATGAGTGGAGCTAGTTCCCTTTCCTCCTGGCTTAGTGAGTCCCTCCAGACATCATGAACTGGAGAGGTATGGGGAACATTTAACTGATCACATATGAAGAGGAGCCATCAGAACATCTTTCCTTCAGTAACTACTGAATATATTCTGATATACAAGAGAAAACTCTCTAGGATTAAAGTCCTACAGAGTAAGCATGGGAGCTGAAAATTTGGAGAGGAGAGAAAACACCCGTTAAAATAAAAAATGTGCCATGTATGTTGTTCTGTGTTGCTGTTACCCCACTCAGGATTTTTGTCTTCTAAATCCATCAATGTGAATGCAAATTCACGATATCCCTGAATTCCCCGCTGAGTCATACCCCATTGTTTATATGTATCACATTTTCCCTATCCAGTTTTCGGGGCAGGGTCAGCTAGGTTGGTTTCAGGATCTGGCCATTACAAATAATACTCTGTGAGCATAGTTGATAGGTCGAATGTCCATGTGGTATGGTTGTGTATCATTTGGTTATATGCCCAAGAGTGGTTATGCTGTGCTTTTTTGTAGATTGATACCCAACATTTTGAGAAATGGCCTCCCATATTTTCACAGTGGCTTATAAGATGGAACCATCAAAGGAACAGTGTTCCCCGTACAGTATGTCCTCTCCAGCATAAATTGTCATTAATGGTTTTAATCTTAGCCATTCTGACCCATAAATATGACATCTTAGACGAGGTTTGATTTTCATTTCCCTGATGGCTAAGGATATGTAGCAGATCCTCCTATGCCTTTTGGCCATTAGAGACAGTACAATTCAGAAATCCTCAAATTATCTCTGTATCACATGTACTCATACATAAGTAGATATTCGACATAACGTAGAGGATAGTCAGCCTACAGTTGACAACTTCAGAGAGTCCAACAAACAAGAAGAGCCCTACTAGGAAAATGCATGGATTCTACCATACTCCCAAAATGGAAACAGACA
>NW_024435485.1:0-1610 GCF_017639785.1 Mesocricetus auratus | reverse complement strand
TTCATTCTGCTTCTTGTCCTCAATTCCAGCATCTTCAGATTTGCTCTCTCCTCTCAAACTACCCTCAGCCCCTAGGGTCTCTGCCTCTTGGTGTAAACCCAGGGTCCCTCTAGTCCTTCTCCACCATCCCTCTCAGCCTTCTCCTCTGGCCTATCTCCTGACTTGTAGACCTTGGCTAGAATTCAAGGACTCACCAGATTCCACACTTTTATAAGACCCAGATAGGGAAAGAGCAACCTCCCAAAATTGAATACCCACCCTATGAAAACAAGATATCTACACAAACGAAGTACCTCAAACATTTTAACTCCAGATGCCAACCCCAGCACAGAAACACAAACATGAATAACCAAGACAATATGTCTCTTCCAAAACCAGAAACTATGCTTTGTTAGATCCTCAGGAAAGCAATTTAGTATAAGACAAGGGCTCATCCTATTATGTCATAAGACAAGGACTTATTTTATAAAATATCGATTATGAATATGTTCAAAGGCTTTAAAACATATAAATAAATGACTGAATGAAGATCACAAACTCTTAATTGAATTAAATAATAAAAACACTCAAGACACAAAAGTAGAATTTAACAATGAAATAGAACTTAAGGAAACACAAAGTGAAATAAAACAGAATTAAAAAATCAGTATGCCAAACAAAAACTCAGTTGTACACTTCATAAACAGATTAAAAGACATGAAAGATAGCATTTAGATCATGAAGGCAAGGTACAGGAAATATACAACTCAGTCAAAGAAAGCATTAAATCAAAAAAATATAGGTACAAAACTTCTACAAACTCTGGGACACTATAAGAAGGCCAAATGTATGAATAATAGGTATAGAGGGAAGAGAATAAACTGATGTTGAAACAGAAAATATATTTAATAAAATTGCAGAAGAAAATTTTTCCAATCTAAAGAATGAAATGTCTGTCAAGGTACAAGAAGTGTGCAGAACTCCAAATAGTACCAGAAAAGGAGCTCCCATTGACACAGAATAATCAACCCACTAAATGTGCAGAACAAAGAAAGAATATTTAAAACTCTATGGGAAAAAAACCAAGTCATATGTTCAGGTAAACCTGTTAGAATATTACATGACTTTTCATTAGAGACTCTAAAAGTCAAAAGAGCATGGGAAGATGTTCTACAATTTATGAGAGACAAAAACTATTATACTCAGCAAAACTATCAATTACAGTCAACAGAGAAAAAATCTTTTTGTATGTTTTTTCGATTTTGTTTGTTTGTTTGTTTCGAGACAGGGTTTCCCTGTGACTTTGGAGGCTGTCCAGGAACTAGGCTGGTCTCAAACTCATAGAGATCCACCTGCCTCTACCTCCTGAGTGTTGGATTAAAAGCATGCATCACCATCACCCTGCAAAAGAAAAACTTTGAATAATAAAAATTTAAGCCATTAATGTCCACCAATCCAGCTGTGCATAAGGCACTAGTCTGAGAAGGCAATTAACTATGTTCAAAACATTACAATGAATAAATTATCACAGACAGTAATTAAAAATGATGGCGGGACCCACAACAACAAAATAATGGAAATTAATAACCATTTCTCATTAATAACTCATGGCCTTAGTTTGCTAACAAAAA
>NW_024435484.1:0-2756 GCF_017639785.1 Mesocricetus auratus | reverse complement strand
CTTCTGCAAGTAGTGAATGCTTCATTTCTTCCTTTCCAATTTGTATCCCCTGATCTCCTTTTGTTTTCTTATTGCTCTAGCAAGAACTTCAAGTACAATATTGAAGATGTATGGGGAGAGTGGACAGCCTTGTCTTGTTCCTGATTTTAGAGGTAATGTCTTGTGTTTCTCATCATTCAGTTTGATGTTGGCTGTTGGTTTGCTGTATATAGCTTTTATTATGTTTAGGTATGTTCCTGTTATCCCTGATCTCTCCAAGACCTTTTTCATGAAGGAGTGTTAGATTTGTCAAAGACTTTTTCAGTATCTAGTGAGATGATTATGTTGATTTTGTTTTTCAGATTATTTATATGGTGGATTACATTGATGTATTTTCATATGTTGAATCATTCCTGCATCCCTGGGATGAAGCCTACTTGATCATGGTTGATCTCGTTTTAAACTTTAACCATGTTTTTTATGACAAGGAATGCTGCAAAAATTCTCTAGTTCAACAAGGAGTTATGATCACAAAACAATTTTTATCCATTCTACAGTGTTTCAGAATTACCAGTTGATTTTTAAAGACAAAGTAGATATAGATGCTAATGGTGGCTAACCTGGTATGCACAGAATTTCTTACCCACAATGAATTGTCCTTCTCATGGCCTCTCTTAACCTGGAGGTTAAGAAGTATTAATGCAACAATTGTTCAGGATTGCAGTAAATTCTTCATTAGCTCAACTTGTGACTGAACATTGGCTTTAAATGTACTATTTCTCTTTATTTAAAAAGTAGATGATCACAGCATGGCACAAGTCAAAAAAATCATTTTTTTTCTGTCTCTCTATTTCCCTTTGTTCATTAATACTTTCTATGTTTTTTTCTCTAAACAGAAAAAAAAGCCTTGAAGCAATTGCTCACATTCATTTGTGGAAGGCCTGAGGTAAAATAAAGAGTAATGATATTCCAAATGCACAGCAAAAACCTTTCCCACTGCATCAATGTTGAGATTAAAGGCAATGTTTTACCAAAGCAGTGACTATCGCAAAATCCTAGGCAAAGAATTAACTATAAGGATTAATATATCTATAGTATTTCCTCAATCCCATAGAGACAGAAATTCTTAAGAGGTTAGACCTATGGATTTGCTTTAATATATTTAATGGTCTGTTCTGTGTCAACTAGAAAGCATTCTGCATTAGATTCAATCTGGGTAAAAATCATACATATAGCTGGAGAGGGACGGTGATACATACGGAGGACAGAAAGATGCATAATAATAAGAATATTTGAAAAAGACATAGGGAAAATGACTTTATAAGCCTACTTAAAATCACATATATTTGTACACACATACAACACGAACGCACATGCACATGTGTGCACGTGCTCACACACTCACATAGGTATTCATACACAAGTTTAATACGGTGTAACATAACAACCAAAACAAAAACAATAAGCAAATAAAAAACAAAAAATAGTATGGCTCAAGGAAAGCTTCCCTTGTATTGTTCATCAGGAGGGTCCAAGAGACTCCTCCAATGATATAGTCAAAATACTAATTCACTTGCTTTCCTACCAGAAGTTGAAGGCAAGTCCCTAATCCCGAAGAAACTACACAAATTAGACAACGGATGTGGAAGAATTAAGTTAGAACTGACCTGGAAGTTTCTAAATTATAGTCATGAAAGATTGGAATAACATCTGGCAACTGTTGTTAGTAATACTTTCAAGAAAACTGTGATGCTCATATTTTTAACTTTTGTGTATGGAATTAATTATGGTAGGTGTTTTTGCCTGGGGTTCACCATATTGAGGATTGTAGCCTTGCATGCAGTTTTAATATATCAAATGATATGTGGGAGCCAACGACACTGTGCTAAGTCCTCTCAGCTCTAGTCAACATCTCTGTGGCTCTTCTGCCATTCCCCTCTCCCTGCTTTGATGGTCTATAGAGACTGAAATAGCCAGCCACCAAAGGGCCTAGATGTTCCACTGTGCCATACCAGCTTGTTTACTTGAGGGTAGCTCTCTGGTCAGAGGCAATGGGATTTTGGTCACCTATAGGGGACAGCACGATGTTGGGCATTCCGTATTCCATGTCCACTACTCTGTTGACCTATTTTTTGACCAACAGGAAAGTGGCAGGTAAAGAGGACCAGACAACTTCAGCAAATGCAGGGTCAATGAGTTAACAAGGGAATTGGAATAGCTTTTGGGTATTGACATCTTGAGTCTTGACAGGTAACACTCCCAATTGCATACAGATTTTAAAAGCATCAGTTTCCCCTCCGTTCTTCAACCAAAGAAACAACATTTAGCAATCCACATGGACTGAAGTAGTATACAATAGTCTCTTCCATGTAGCTGTTTCTTCATTGCTACCTATAATTACTTATCTCCTCCTATATTGCATTCATCACCCTCCCCCTGCTTCTCCCACTATCAAGGTGTTGAGTTAGTTTAGAATAATGGCAAGGGCTGGAGAGAATGCTCAGAATTTAAGAGCACTGGTTGTTTTTCCAGAGGTCCTGAGTTCAATTCCCAGAAAATCCATGGTGTCTCACATCTACAATGAGAGCTTGTGCCCTCTTATGGCATGCAGTCATGTGTTCATGGAGAGCACTGTATACATAATAATTAAACAAACAAATCATAAAAACAGCAAAAAGGGAAGGAAGTCAGTAATTGGATGAAGTAAGAAAACATTTGAAGATGTAAAAGGGTAAAGATACATTCTTATATTCAGTTGAGGACCTTTGGAAGAGACT
>NW_024435483.1:0-2443 GCF_017639785.1 Mesocricetus auratus | reverse complement strand
CAGCCAAGCAAGAAATTTCAAACTGTCCATCTGCATCAGCAGTCTGTCAGGCACTTTTTCGTGTCCTGCAGAAAGTCTGGTAGACTCTTCCATGAAGCAGGAACCCGGAAGGACTACTTGAGTTCAGCAGTCACTTTCCTGTGGATCCTGCATATCCAGTTTATACAGCAACAGTCTAGGCAAGAACAGTTTCTTGCCCAAATGGCTAATCTTCCCATGTTAAAGCAAACTCCATAACGAGTTTCTTCGATGCCCATCTTCCTGTCAGACGTAATTGGTGTTGCTAGGATCAGACATTTCTCATTGTCAAGAAAAACCCTAAACGATTTTAAATGCCATTTTCTGAAGGTCTTTGAGAGGTTTGAATACTATTTATCTATCTCAAATATATTTCTCTGTATCTAGAAAACTAACTTACCTAACTATAAATTCTATTATAAGTAACTATCTATAGACTGTATTCAATTATGCATTATATTTTAAAAGATCAGTATAAGCACAATACTTAATCAAGAGGAGAAATACACATCACAAAATTGACCTTGAATTTGTATCAATAAATGAAAAACCATACCCATGCCATAATTCCCCTTTTTACCATTACAAAAGATTGGTTGTGATCGTTAACAAATTATAAACAATCCCATTTAAATGAAAACAAAGATTTATAAACAAGATGGGTATTAGGACGTCGCTCATTCCAAACTGCTTCATGCTGGAAGGGGGCACGGTTTATACCATAGGGATCATGACAAAACTCAGAAACCTGTATAAGTTCATATTTTCAGGGTCTGTAAGACTGCATCATCTTAGCTGTTTCAATTGTTGGAACATCTGATCCACTGCTTCCGGGGGTCTTGGTTTGTCAAAACACAGAAGCCTGGAAGGAATCCTCAGCTTTTTTTATTATATTTTATTTTTTTTATTTTCCAGATTTATTTTGGTAAAAAAAATCAGATATAACCTTTCAAAAATTACATTAATGCTTAACATGCATTCAAATAACTTTCTTTTTTTTCAAGTTTAAATTTAGATAAGAAACGAAGTTGCTTCACAAGTCAGTTCCTGGTCCCTCTCCCATTCCCTCCCCTCCTCCCGTGCCCTCCCCCCAATCCCCCCTTATCCCCTCATTCCCCCAGGGAGGGTGAGGCCCTCCATGGGGTTGTCTATAGTCTGTCATTTCATATAGGGCAGGGCCTAGACCCTTCCCTAAGAGTTCAGGGTGAGAGTGCAACTCACATTGTTCTATGGGAGTCCAAAGTCCGTGTGTATACTTGGGATGGGTACTGATCTGCTGCCCAAGGCTCAATAGGTTCCCTAGGCCTCCTCACTGACACCCAAATTCAGGGGGTATTGATCAATGGATAACGCGTCTGACTATGAATCCTCAGCTTTTTATTTTCTGTAGAAACATAAGTAAAATCTCCTTTCCCAAGTAACATATCATTATACTTAAATTCTGAAGCCAAGGCATTTTTAAAAGATAGAAGTTGGATTAATTTAGCAGCATTTATAATCAGTGTACTTTAGTAGCAGTTCCTTCCTGAGCAGGCAAAAAACTGAAAAACACAATAGCATACAGTATCCAGTCTCCCTGTGCATTTTCCATCTTTACGTGGCTTATCGATTTATCTATTATTATTATTATTATTACTCTATTTCTGTCACTATTATTTATTTTTCTCTGAGAGGATTTCTCTTTGGAAATCTGCCTGCCTCTGCCTCTGGAGCAATTCCTACCGGCATGTGCCACGACAGCCGGCTTCTTTATTTTCTCTCTCAATCTTACGTATATTTTTAAACACACTGTAAACCTTTAGAGGCTTTTCTTTATCCAATTCTGACTTTACAGTAAATCTTTATGTTTTTCTGGCCACGTGTCTTATCTGTAAAACCGTGGCCGTTTAAACTGGCGTTTCCAAGATGGCGGGCATAAGCGTGATTTCAGCTTACCGCCTCAGTCCATGCTGACATCCAGCAAATGCTGCCACTTCCAACTGTATGTACACTCCTTTCAATCGTTAGCAGAGTCTCTTAAAACAACCTTGCTGGCTGGGTTTTTTTTTTTGTTTTTTGTTTTTTTGTTCTTTTAATGCCGAGTCAAGAAGACTCTGGTAAATGAGCTGCATGAATCTCGGCTTGTCGCTAGCAAAACACCTGAGAAAAATGCTGCTATCAAAAATCTGTGCTTCTCTCCGTTCTTCTGTTTCTAAAATTCCTTTAAATATTTTGTCATTCTATGTGGAAATTCAATCCCGCTCCTGATCACCATTTGTATAGGGCAGCTTTTACCTTGCTAACTGCTTTGGTTTATCACCCACCAGCTGCCTGGGCTCTGCTGCGTTGTAGTCCCCAAATAAACACACAGGAGGCTATATTAATTATGAAGCTGTTGGCCTTGCTTGTTTCTTGCTGGCTAGCTCTGACTTAAGTAATTACCCCA
>NW_024435482.1:0-1464 GCF_017639785.1 Mesocricetus auratus | reverse complement strand
CTGATAATATGCATGGAGTTATTCCAATCTTTTTATACCTGTTGAGATTTGATATGTTTCCAAGTATGTGGTTGAGTCTGTGAAGGTTCCTTGTGGTGCTGAGAAGAATGTATATTCTTTTTTTATTTGGGTGTAATGTTCTATAGATGTCTGTTAATTCCAATTTTGTCACAACTTCTATTTGTTCCTTTGCTTCTTTGTCAAGTTTCTGTCTGTTAATCCTATCTAGAGTTGAGAGTGTGGTGTTGAAGTTTCCCCTGTAAGTGTGTGGGATTTTATATGTAATTTGTATTTTAGTAATGTTTCCTTTATGAAACATGGTGTCATTGTATTTGAGGTACAGATGTTCAAAACTGAACTTTCATATTGGTGGGTATGTCCTGTGATGAGTATGAAGTGCCCTCATTCATATATTTTGAATTATTTTATTTTAAAATCTAATTAGTTTGGTATTAGTATTTTATGGGTTCATTTTATTGGAAAATATTTTCCCAACCATTAGCTATGAGGTACTGTCTGACTTTGAGGCTGAGGTGTGGTTATGGAAGCAGCAGAAGAATGGGTTATGTCTGAATATATTCTTTTAGCTTGTGTCTCTTCATAGGTGAGTTAACAGCATTAATATTGAGGGATATTAATGACCATTGTTTGCTCATTCTTGTTTGTTTACGAATAGTTGATGGTGGTGGAATTATATGTGGATTTCCACCTCTTTTCTTTTGGCTGTTGGTAAGGAGGGATTATGTATTGCCTATGTTTTTCTGCTTGTAGTTAACTCCCTTGGGTTGTGATTTTCCTTCCAGAATTTTCTTTAGCGCTGGGTTAGTGGATACATATTGTTTAAATCTGGTTTAGTCATGGAATATTTTGTTTTCTCTCTTTATCTTGTTTGAAATCTTTGCTGGTTATTGCAGTCTGGGCTGGCATCCATGATCTCTTAGTGTTGGTGGAATATCTATCCAGAACCTTCTGGCTTTCATGGAGAATGGAGAAGTCTATTGTGATTCTGATCTGTTGGCCTTTGTGTGATACTTGGCATTTTTTCTTGGCTGCTTTTAATATTATTTCTTTATTCTGTATGTTAGGGGGTTTTGCTATTATGTGGTGAGAGGATTTCCTTTTGTGGTATACTCTATTTGGTGTTCTTGTACATTCATTGGCATGCATTTCTTTAAGTTGGGAAAGTTTTCTTCCAGGATTTTGCTGATTATGTTTTCTGACCCTTTGAGGTACATTTTTTCAACTTCTTCTATACCTATTCTTCTTAGGTTTGGTCTTTTCACTGTGTTCCATATTTCCTGGATATTTTCTGTTAGGGATTTGGTGGATTTAAGATTTTCCATGGATCTATTTCCCCTCATGTGTCTTCAGCACCTGAGATTCTGTGTTCCATCCCTTGTATTCTGATATTTTCTATTTACAGCATTCCTTCAGACAGTATATTTTTTTGGTTTTTACCAGACA
>NW_024435481.1:0-5812 GCF_017639785.1 Mesocricetus auratus | reverse complement strand
GATACCATAGAGTGCTGCAACAAGGAGAAAAGGTCACTACACAAGAAAGGATGCAGGACAGTGTAACTGTGCAATGCTTCACTACATGTAAGTGCAACTGGCAGGCATGAGTATTTCACTAGTACTCACTGACAAAGGCCTTCACAGCCTGTTCACTGAGGCTTATTACTTTCAAGAGAACCCATTCTCTTCAAGACAAACCTTATAAGAAATTTCATATAAAGGGAGCCCTACATCTCTGGACCTAAGAAGTAGTTCTAAACATTTTTCTCCCCACGAAACTGACTCCTTATACATTTGCTCTCCTCCTGCCCCACTCTGGCAATACCCTTGCTCCTCTGGCCAACACTATCATCTTTTATTAACACAGAGGACAGCACACCCTCAATAAACTCACTTAGGACTGATCTAATCATCCTGGAGGAGGCAGTGACACCTCCAAATACCTGGTTGTCTACAATTGCTTGTCTACATCAGGAACAGCTTTTTTCTTTTGATGCTATTTGTTCTGCAAGATTTAGACAATAGGGAAAATGATTTCTATCTCTAAAACTTTGTGATGGTCTCTAGTTCTTCTGGTCTCAGGTCTCTTGAAAACCTGACTGAGTCAGTAGGGACTTACAGAAAATAGCCATAAACCAAGCAAGAAAAGCATCAATCATCAGGTCTATTTAGGTATGGAGTAATGACATCAAAGGGATGAAATGTCCACTAATGTAATGTTCACTATTGCTGGCTCATTTCATACTGTCTCTTTCATGAAACTGATTTAAGAAAGAAAGACCACATATCCCATTTTGAGGACATCCAGTTTTGGATTCATAGATTTTCTAAAAATCCAAACACTGATAAACACAGCAAACTTCTACTCCGGACACCTGACACTGCTCAGTTAACAAATCACAAGTATTCATGAGCACAAGGAACACTGTTCTTCCACAGACATATAAGGGGGCAACTACCTGGTGGCCTTGGAAGCATTACTAATCTCTTTGATCAGAAGCACATGCAGGGTGATGTCCATGGAAGCTTGGTTAGGAGAAAGTCTTTATTGTCATTGGAGTGCCTGGCCACCCTGTGAGTTGTATCCAGAGTGCAGCCACTTCAGAGTCTCATTGCCTCTGTTCCCTAGAAGAGAAGCACAAAACGGGATATGGTATACCAAAGAAAAGACAAGCAAAGGCACTGGTTACTAGCTCTTAAAAGAAGATATACAGATTTTGTTCAGTCTGGAATATAAGCAGAAGTGGTCCAGGCAGTGGTTGTGCTAGTGGAAATGTCTGTTATAGGCTAGAAAATTTGTCAATAGGTGAGTGAGATGGTCACAGGAGATCCTGGCTCACACTGGGAGCTCTGGCTGAAAGTTACAGCCATTTGGCTTAGGGTGACTAAATTCTCTGTGGTCAGTCTGTGAGGAGCCTGTGACACTCACTCATAATTCCTGTATTCCAGACTAGAATTGTGTCTTCCCATTTCAAATAAATTAATTATTAAGAAATCTCTTACAGCTGTGCCCAGTCATTTTTGTTTTAGCTCATTCCTGATGTAGTCAAGTTTACAACCAAGGATAGCCATCAAAGGATGCAACAGTAAGATTCATGTGTTAAGATCTGGAGCAAGAACCTACCATCCTAGCCACACTACCTGATTCTAGAAAGCTAGCCATCTCCAAAGTCAGCACCTACTTGAGTTCATTTTTGGAAACTAGGAAGAAGGACCCTCTCATTGTAGTTGACTGAAGAGGTCAGTTGAGATGAACAAAAGCAGGGGCCACATCAAGAGTCTCAAAAGCAGAGTTGTGGGGACTCTGTTCATGTCCTCATGGGTTCATCACTGACATAACTTTTCCTCTTGGCTGAGGTCAGCCATCTCTTCCAAGGAAACATAATGGACTCCCCTCATTCCAAGTCTTGCTTCCTGTGTACCCAATTCTATCCCAGTTATAATCCCTGCCACCTGTCCCTATGAGGACTTGTCTGATGGAAATGTCACTCTTTCCATGTAAAGCGACAGTATCAGTCCCTCTGAGGCAGAAGAAGATTTCGACTCTGTTTTTGGGAGGCAGCCAAGCACTTAACAAAACATGGATTAGATTTTGGGCCCACCCAGCACATGCCACTTCAGAGAGATGAGGGAGGGGAAGCCACAAGTTCATGATCTCTTGTCAGGAGGGGAGTCAAGCCAGGAGTCTTGAGGTCCTGCCTGACCTACATAGCTGTGAGGGTTTCGGGCAACAATGAGGTCAAACCAGAACTTCACACTAACTTGAAGCAGCATATTAGATACTTGTTTTGTGGTGTGGCTCCAAGGTGAAATATTTACCCACCATGCAAGCACAGTGCTCTAATTTTCATACCCAGAACTGCAGGCAGGAGATAGAAAAATCAGGCCTATGTAAAACCAAAGGACTAAATTAGCAAGCAGTTTCCAGATGCTACACTGGAACTCCTTCCACCTACTCTCCGGCTCTCTTAGGAGCTGTTGTTGTGTGGCTTTCCAGACCCAGCTTTTGCAAGACTCATTGCCAGTAGAGTTGCCACAGACCTTGTCTTGTTCTCTAAGTGCTCAGCAGGCCTCTCGTATACCCCAGGGCTCAGACGTCCATTACCCTGGTCCAGGCTTTGGTTCTGCTTCTATCTCCCCCGTTTCCTGAGACCCCCTCTTCACAGCTGCCATCAAGCCAGGCAAGCCCATTAGCCTCTCCTCCATCGGTTTCCCTGTTTCCCCCAGATCTCCTTCCACTCTCATACCCCGGGACCCCAGCACCAACCGCGTACACATCCCTGGCTTGGATCTCTGCTCATGACCATCAGGAGAACTCACGTGGACTTGGGGACACATTGCACAGATTTCCTGTGCCAGCTCGATATCAGGACACCCACCAGACTAAAAACTGATCCCCGCTGCTCCTCCCACACCACCTTGAGCTCTCACTTTGGGGCTCTTGAGATGCTGATTGGGTGGGAGGCTAATGAGGAGAGGCAGGGCATGTTAAGGGCATGTCCCATGTAAGGGCCCAGTTAGGCCACCCTACAGTTGGCTCATTACCTTCTGGGAGATCCATAGAGCTGTAGCTGTGGGTTTTTATGGTACCCTCTTCCAAGCTTGTTACTCAAACATTTAGCTTGATTGGAGAGCAGCAAGGAGCCATGCCCATTCACACCACCCTTTACTAGGAGTTCTATCCTTGCTTTGTTTGTTTCCTGCAGAGAATACCCTCACTGGTTTCTATTCTCAGTGGTTCTCCCTTCTTCTTGGCAGGCATGGCCCTGAGAATATCACCTTTGAGTGAAGGCAGGACAAGACACTTGAAGGTGTAGGTCTGGAGGCTAGACCTGCCTTCCTGTAGAAAGCTGCAGTTCCCACTGTGGATGGATGCAGAGGCACAGGGCCACATATCCAAATAACAGTGGGAAACTTCAGTAGACTCCCAGTGTGGATGATGGGAAATAAACTCAGATCCTCTGGAAGATCAGCAAGTGCTCTTCAGACCCAGTATTTTGTTTGGTTTTGAAGACAGTATTTCTGTGTAGCTCTGTGTGTCCTAAACTCCCCCTTACATCTGGATGCCTCTAACTCCTGCAGATCCACCTGGCTCTGCCTCTGCCTCCCACATGCTAGGTTTAAAGTTGTGCACCAGCACCTGCCTTGCTTAGTCTCTCTCTCTCTCTCTCTCTCTCTCTCTCTCTCTCTCTCTCTCTCTCTCTCTCTCTATCTCCTCCTCTCTCTCTCTCCTCCCCCTCTCTCTGTGGGGGGGGTCAGATGTGGGTGTGTGTCATGGGTAGGAAAATGTGGGAGTCAAAGATAATTTGGGGGGTTGTTTCTTTCCTTGAAACATAGGGTTCCTGAGGATTGTACTCAGGTCCTCAGTGTTGACAGTGATACCTGAACCTGGCTGAATTTTGTGAGTGTTGCATGTTATTCATTGGAATGGAACACAGATCCTCACATATGCTAGGTCATCACTGATCTACATCCCTAGCCCATGTTTGCTTAGTTCAATGACAGGGATGGAACTTGGGCCTTCCCTGTGCCAAGTGACCACCCTACCATTAATTGGCCCCAGCCTGGTACTCTGGTTTATAACCTCTGAAATGTTTGCATATTGCCTAGTTTTGTTAAGGCAGCCATGTACTCAGGGTGACAGTGTCCTCATGGAGTCCCTCACTGTTAGACATTGTCCAAGATGTCAGAACATTGGTGTCCCCACTTTTGGAAGCAGCCAGGACCTCAGATCTCCATCTTAGAGTGAACCTATTTTCTAACCAGCATGGTAACACAGACCTCTCATCTAGGCACTGGAGGAGGGGGGATCTCCTAAAGTGTTTAAGGCCAGCATGGGTAACACAGTCAGATATTACCTCCATGTCTAGCTACAGCCACAAGCCAAGAATGCAGACATCCCCAGTCAGTTCTGGGAGGGAAGCCTCATGGCACACACATGGGATCCCAGGCTGCTCCAATCTGGCAACTGTGGCTGAAGAGGCAGGGCAAGGCAGGCAGCAGCAGGTGCTGGTTTGAAATGAGGGGAAAGTTCAGGGGTGCTCAGAGATACTGAGGCCTAAGGACTGAAGCATCCCACAGCAGGCCAGCCTGTCTCATCCTGGAATAATCATTCAAGGAGGAAGAAGACCTGAGACCTGGACCTAAAGTAGCTGGTGGCCCCATGTCCTGGGATGCTGCTGACTGCTGGGTTCAGGAGCAGGGCCATTGGGGGTCCTGTTGTAATCAGAGGGTACAGCCAAGCATCTGAAGTGCAGAGAAGGATGAAAGGAGAACTGAAAATGAGTGCAGAGACTTTTGTACTTCTATGAATCAGAGCTGGGAAGTGGGGTGAATGTGAAATAGAACAGCAGGCAGTGTCTGTAGAGCTGGGTCAGGCCAAGGGGAGAGATCCCAGAGCCCAATCACCACCCAGGGGTTAAGCATAATGGGGTCAGAAGGTCTGCCAGGAGAGGGGGTCCTTTTCTTCCCAGGACAGTTTCCATCAGAGACTGAAGGGCTGGGCCTAAGAGGTGAGGGGAAGTAGGGTTGAGGGAGGGACTGTAGAGTGGTAGAGGAAAAATGAGACTATGAGTGAAGCATAGCCATTGAGGGGCCATGGGTGAGGCTGTGCCATAGTTGGGTCTTGCTAACCTATTCTATGCCAGGCCAGAGGGTTATAGGAATGAATCTTTATTTTCTGGTGAGTTGAATAATAATAAGACAGGGAAAATAAAATCTAAGCAGTCAGCCAGCCAAGCTTTACTACTGGTATACTGGCTTTTTTTATGTCAACTTGACATGAGCCAGAGTCATCAGAGAGGAAGCAAGCCAGTATGAATCACCCCTCTATGGCCTCTGAATCAGCTTCTGCTTCCAGGTTCCTACACTGTTTGAGTTTCTCTCCTGACTTCCTTTGATGATGAACTAAGAGTGATATAAACATGTAAGCCAATTAAACACTTTCCTCCTCAGGTTGCATTTTGCTCACTGTATTTTGTCACATAAATAGTAACCCTGACTAAGACAAGGGATGAAGCACAAAACAGAGATCAACTCTACTAGGGAGGAACACAAGACATTGTGGAGTTTTTGACTTATTGCTGGAAGATAGGAGAATGTTCCCATGAAGGTAGGTGCTCTTAGAGATCAGAGAGGGCATTAAATCCCCCAGAACTGAAATGGGATGTGAGCCTCCATGTGAGTACTGGAAACTGACCCTCAGTCCTCTGAAGAAGCATCAAGCACTTAATCACCAAGCTATGTCAACTGCCCCCTTTTTAAAATTACACCCATTTAATTGCTGGACTATGTGGGGGAGATACATTCG
>NW_024435480.1:0-18974 GCF_017639785.1 Mesocricetus auratus | reverse complement strand
GTGTTGTATCGTTAGTTTTGAAGAAGTTAAGCACGTAGTTTCACACACAGTGTTGTATTGTTAGCTTTGGAAAAGTTAAGCACTTAGTTTCACATACTGTGTTGTATCGTTACTGTTGAAGAAGTTAAACACTTAGATCCACATACTGTGTTGTATCGTTAGTTTTCATGAAGTGAAGCATGTAGATTCTCCTACAGTGTTATGTAGTAAGTTTTCATGAAGGTAAGCACATAGTTTTACACACAGAGTTGCATCATAAATTTTCATGAAGTTAAGCACATAGTTTCACTCAAAGTGTTGTACAGGTAGATTTCATGAAGTTCAGTATGTAGTTTCACACACAGTGTTGTATCGTTAGTTTTGAAGAAGTTAAGCACGTAGTTTCACACACAGTGTTGTATCGTTAGCTTTGGAGAAGTTAAGCACATATTTCCACAACTGTGTTGTATCGTTAGTTTTCATGAAGATAAGTACGTAGATTCTCATACAGTGTTATATAGTTAGGTTTCATGACGTTGAGCACATAGTTTCAAACACACTGTTGGATCGTTACTTTTGAAGAAGTTTAGCACTTGTTTCCACATACTGTGCTGTGTCGTTATTTTTCATGAAGTTAAGCATGTAGATTCTCCTACAGTTTTATATAGTAAGTTTTCATGAAGTTAAGCACATAGTTACACTCAAAGTATTGCACCGGTAGATTTCAAGAAGTTCAGCAAGTAGTTTCAGACACAGTGTTGTATCGTTAGTTTTGGAGAAGTTAAGCACTTAGTTTCACATACTGTGTTGTATCGTTAATTTTCATGAAGCTAACGTAGTTTCTCATACAATGTTATATAGTCAGATTTCATGAAGTTAAGCACAAACTTTCACACACAGTGTTGTTTAGTTACTTTTGAAGAAGTTTAGCACTTGGATCCACATACTGTGTTGTATCGTTAGTTTTCATTAAGTAAAGTATGTAGTTTCTCAAACAGTTTTATATAGTTAGATTTCATTAAGTAAAATGGTTTCACTCTAAGTGTTGTACCGGTAGTTTTCATGACGTTCAGCATGCCGTTTCACATACAGTGTTGTATCGTTAGTTTCGAAGAAGTTAAGCAAATAGTCTTACATACAGTGTTGTATCGTTAGTTTTCATAAGTTAAGCATGTAGATTCTCACCCAATATTATATCGTTAGTTTTGGAGAAGTTAAGCACTTAGTTTCACATACTGTGTTGTATCGTTAGTTTTCATGAAGCTAAGTACGTAGTTTCTCATGCAGTGTTACATCGTTAGATTTCATGAAGTTAAGCACAAATTTACACACACAGTGTTGGATCGTCACGTTTGAAGAAGTTTAGCACTTAGTTCCACATACTGTGTTGTATCGTTACTTTTCATGAAGCTAAGTACATAGTTTCTCAAACAGTTTTATATAGTTACATTTCATGAAGTTAAACACATGTGTTCACACACAGTGTTGTATTATTACTTTTGAAGATGTTAAGCACTTATTTCCACATACTGTATTGTATCGTTAGTTTTCATGATGTTAAGCAAGTAGATTTCCTAGAGTTTTATATAGTAAGTTTTCATGAAGTTAAGCACATGGTTTCACTCAAAGTGTTGTACCGGTAGTTTTCATGAAGTTCAGCATGTAGTTTCACACACAGTGTTGTATCGTTAGTTTTGAAGTAGTTAAGCCATAGTCTCACACACAGTGTTGTATCGTTAGTTTTCATGAAGCTTAGTAGGTAGTTTCTCACACAGTGTTATATAGTCAGATTTCTTGAAGTTAAGCACATACTTTCACACACAGTGTTGTATAGTTAATTTTGAAGAGGTTTAGCACTTAGTTCCACATACTGTGCTGTATCGTTAGTTTTCATGAAGTTATACATGTAGATTCTCCTCCAGTGTTATATAGTTAGATTTCATGAAGTTAAGCACGCAGCTTCTCACACAATGTTGTATCCTTAGTTTTGAAGAAGTTAAGCACTTTTTTCCACATACTGTGTTGTATCCTTAGTTTTCATGAAGTTAAGCATGTAGATTCTCCTACAGTTTTATATAGTAAGTTTTCATGAAGTTAAGCACATAGTTACACTCAAAGTATTGCACCGGTAGATTTCAAGAAGTTCAGCAAGTGGTTTCAGACACAGTGTTGTATCGTTAGTTTTGGAGAAGTTAAGCACTTAGTTTCACATACTGTGTTGTATCGTTAGTTTTCATGAAACTAAGTATGTAGTTTCTCATACAATGTTATATAGTCAGATTTCATGAAGTTAAGCACATTCTTTCACACACAGTGTTGTATAGTTACTTGTGAAAAAGTTAAGCACTTACTTCCACATACTGTGTTGTATCGTTAGTTATCATGAAGTTAAGCACGTAGATTCCGTTACAGTGTTATATAGTTAGTTTTCATGAAGTTAAGCACATAGTTTCACTCAAAGTGTTGCACCGGTCGATTTCAAGAAGTTCAGCAAGTAGTTTCACACACAGTGTTGTATCGTTAGTTTTGAAGACGTTAAGCACGTAGTTTCACACACAGTGTTGTATCGTTAGCTTTGGAAAAGTTAAGCACTTTGTTTCACATACTGTGTTGTATCGTTACTGTTGAAGAAGTTAAACACTTAGATCCACATACTGTGTTGTATCGTTAGTTTTCATGAAGTGAAGCATGTAGATTCTCCTACAGTGTTATGTAGTAAGTTTTCATGAAGGTGAGCACATAGTTTTACACACAGAGTTGCATCATAAGTTTTCATGAAGTTAAGCACATAGTTTCACTCAAAGTGTTGTACTGGTAGATATCATGAAGTTCAGTATGTAGTTTCACACACAGTGTTGTATCGTTAGTTTTGAAGAAGTTAAATACGTAGTTTCACACACAGTGTTGTATCATTAGCTTTGGAGAAGTTAAGCACATATTTCCACAACTGTGTTGTATAGTTAGTTTTCATGAAGATAAGTACGTAGATTCTCATACAGTGTTATATAGTTGGGTTTCATGACGTTGAGCACATAGTTTCAAACACACTGTTGGATGG
Source organism: Mesocricetus auratus (assembly GCF_017639785.1). Classification (NCBI taxonomy): domain Eukaryota; kingdom Metazoa; phylum Chordata; class Mammalia; order Rodentia; family Cricetidae; genus Mesocricetus; species Mesocricetus auratus. Next base: position 15,937 of record NW_024435480.1, on the reverse strand, counting down.
TTACTTTTGAAGAAGTTTAGCACTTGTTTCCACATACTGTGCTGTGTCGTTATTTTTCATGAAGTTAAGCATGTAGATTCTCCTACAGTTTTATATAGTAAGTTTTCATGAAGTTAAGTATATGGTTACACTCAAAGTGTTGTAACGGTATTTTTCATGAATTTCAGCATGTAGTTTCACACACAGTGTTATATCGTTGTTTTTGGACAAGTTCAGCATATAGTCTCACACACAGTGTTGTATCGTTAGTTTTCATTAAGTTAAGCATGTAGATTCTCACCCAATATTATATCGTAAGTTTTGAAGAAGTTAAGCACTTAGTTTCTCATACTGTGTTGTGTCGTTAGTTTTCAAGAAGTTCAGCAAGTAGTTTCACACACAGTGTTGTATTGTTAGTTTTGAAGAAGTTAAGCACGTAGTTTCACACACATTTGTATCGTTAGTTTTGCAGAAGTTAAGCAGTTAGTTTCACATATTGTGTTGTATCGTTAGTTTTCATGTAGCTAAGTCCGTATTTTCTCATACAGTGTTATATACTTAGTTTTCATTAAGTTAAGTGCATATTTTCAAACACTGTTTTGTAACGTTACTTTTGAAGAAGTTTAGAACCTAGTTCCACATACTGTGTTGTATCGTTAGTTTTCATGAAGCTAGGTATGCAGTTTCTCAAACAGTGTTATATAGATAGATTTCATGAAGTTAAGCACATGTTTTCACACACAGTGTTGTATCGTTACTTTTGAAGAAGTTAAGCATTTATTTCCACATACTGTGTTGTATCGCAATTTTTCATGAAGTTAAGCATGTAGATTCTCCTACAGTGTTATATAGTAAGTTTTCATGAAGTTAAGCACATAGTTTCACTCAAAGTGTTGTACCGGTAGATTTCAAGAAGTTAAGCATGTAGTTTCACACACACTGTTGTATTTTTAGTTTTGAAGAAGTTAAGCACTTAGTTTCACATACTGTGTTGTATCGTTAGTTTTCTTGAAGCTAAGTACGTAGATTCTCATAGAGTGTTATATAGTTAGATTTCATGATGTTAAGCACATAGTTTCACACACAGTGTTGGATCGTTACTTTTGAAGAAGTTTAGCACTTAGTTCCACATACTGTGTTGTATCGTTAGTTTTCATGAAGTTAAGTATGTAGTTTCTCAGACAGTGTTATATAGTTAGATATGATGAAGTTAAGAACGCAGTTTCTCACACAATGTTGTATTGTTACTTTTGAAGAAGTTTAGCACTTATTTCCACATACTGTGTTGTATCGTTTGTTTTCAAGAAGTTAAGCATGTAGATTCTCCTACAGTGTTATATAGTAAGTTTTCATGACGTTAAGCACATAGTTTTACACATAGAGTTGCATCATAAGTTTTCGTGAAGTTAAGGACATAGTTTCACAAAAATTGTTGTACCGGTAGATTTCATGAAGTTAAGCAAGTGGTTTCACTCACAGTGTTGTATCGTTAGTTTTAAAAAGTTAACCACGTAGTTTCACACACAGTTTCGTATCGTTAGTTTTGAAGAAGTTAAGCACTTAGTTTCACTTTCTGTGTTATATCGTTAGTTTTCATGTAGGTAAGTACGGATTTTATCATACAGTGTCATATTGTTAGTTTTCATTAAGTTCAGCACATATTTTCAAACAGTGTTGTATCGTTACTTTTGAAGAAGTTTAGCACTTATTTCCACATACTGTGTTGTATCGTTCGTTTTCATGAAGTTAAGCATGCATATTCTCCTACAGTGTTATATAGTAAGTTTTCACGAAGTTAAGCACATGGTTTCACTCAGAGTGTTGTACCGGTACTTTTCATGAAGTTCAGCATGTAGTTTCACACACAGTGTTGTATTGTTAGTTCGAAAAATTTAAGCACATATTCTCCCACACAGTGTTGTACCATTAGTTTTGAAGAAGTTAAGCACTTAGTTTCACATACTGTGTCGTATCGTTAGTTTTCCTGAAGCTAAGCACGTAGTTTCTCTTACAGTATTATATAGTTAGATTTCACGAAGTTAAGCACATACTTTCACACACAGTGTTGTATAGTTACTTTTGAAGAAGTTTAGCACTTAGTTCCACATACAGTGTTGTATCGTTAGTTTTCATGTAGCTAAGTACGTATTTTCTCATACAGTGTTATATAGTTAGTTTTCATTAAGTTAAGCACATATTTTCACACACAGTGTTGTATCGTTGTTTTTGAACAAGTTAAGCACATAGTCTCACACACAGTGTTGTATCGTTAGTTTTCATTAAGTTAAGCATGTAGATTCTCACCCAATATTATATCGTTAGTTTTGAAGAAGTTAAGCACTTAGTTTCACATACTGTGTTGTATCATTAGTTTTCATGAAGCTAAGTATGTAGATTCTCATACAGTGTTAAATAGTTAGATTTCATTAAGTTAAGCATGTAGATTCTCACCCAATATTATATCGTTATTTTGAAGAAGTTAAGCACTTAGTTTCACATACTGTGTTGTATCGTTAGTTTTCATGAAGCTAAGTACGTAGTTTCTCATACAGTGTTATATAGTCAGATTTCATGAAGTTAAGCAAATACTTTCACACACAGTGTTGTATAGTTACTTTTGAAGAAGTTTAGCACTTAGTTCCACATTCTGTGTTGTATCGTTAGTTTTCATGAAGCTAAGTACGTAGTTCTCAGACAGTGTTATATAGTTAGATTTCATGAAGTTATGCATGCAGTTTCTCACACAATGTTTTATCGTTAGTTTTGGAGAAGTTACGCACTTATTTCCACATACTGTGTTGTATCATTAGTTTTCATGAAGTTAAGCACGTAGCTTCTCCTACAGTGTATATAGTAAGTTTTCATGAAGTTAAGCACATAGTTTCACTCAAAGTGTTGTACCGGTCGATTTCAAGAAGTTCAGCAAGTAGTTTCACACACAGTGTTGTATCGTTAGTTTTGAAGAAGTTAAGCACGTAGTTTCACACACAGTGTTTTATCGTTAGCTTTGGAGAAGTCAAGCACTTAGTTTCACATACTGTGTTGTATCGTTAGTTTTCATGTAGCTAAGTACGTATGTTCTCATACAGTGTTATATAGTTAGTTTTCATTACGTTAAGCACATATTTTCAAAAACAGTGTTGTATCGTTACATTTGAAGAAGTTTAGCACTTGTTTCCACATACTGTGTTGTATTGTTAGTTTTCATGAAGTTAAGCACGTAGATTCTCCTACAGTGTTATATAGTAAGTTTTCATGAAGTTAAGCACATAGTTTCACTCAAAGTGTTGTACCGGTAGATTTCATGAAGTTCACCAAGTAGTTTCACACACAGTGTTGTATGGTTAGTTTTGAAGAAGTTAAGCACGTAGTTTCACACACAGTGTTGTATTGTTAGTTATGGAGAAGTTAAGCCCTTAGTTTAACATACTGTGTTGTATCGTTAGTTTTCATGAAGTTAAGCACATAGATCCTCCTACAGTGTTATATGGTAAGTTTTCATGAAGTTAAGCACATGGTTTCACTCTAAGTGTTGTACCGGTACTTTTCATGAAGTTCAGCATGTAGTTTCACACACAGTGTTGTATCGTTAGTTTCGAAGAAGTTAAGCAAATAGTCTCACATACAGTGTTGTATCATTAGTATTCATAAGTTAAGCATGTAGATTCTCACCCAATATTATACCGTTAGTTTTGAAGAAGTTAAGCACGTAGTTTCACACACAGTGTTGTATCGTTAACTTTGGAGAAGTTAATCACTTAGTTTCCCATACTGTGTTGTATAGTTAGTTTTCATGTAGCTAAGTAGGTATTTCCTCATACAGTGTTATATAGTTAGTTTTCATTATGTTAAGCACATATTTTCAAACACAGTGTTGTATCGTTACTTTTGAAGAAGTTTAGCACTTAGTTCCACATACTGTGTAGTATCGTTAGTTTTCATGAAGTTAAGTATGTAGTTTCTCACACAGTGTTACATAGTTAGATTTCATGAAGTTAAGCACATATATTCACACACAGTGTTGTATCGATACTGTTGAAGAAGTTAAGCACTTATTTCCTCATACTGTGTTGTAACTTTAGTTTTCATTTAAGCATGTAGATCCTCCTACAGTTTTATATAGTAAGTTTTCATGAAGTTAAGAACATGGTTTCACTCAGAGTGTTGTACCAGTAGTTTTGATGAAGTTCAGCATGTAGTTTCACACACAGTGTTGTATCATTAGCTTCGAAGAATTTAAGCACATAGTCTCACACAAAGTGTTGTATCATTAGTTTTCATTAAGTTAAGCATGGACATTCTCACCCAGTATTATATCATTACTTTTGAATAAGTTTAGCACTTATTTCCACATACTGTGTTGTATCGTTAGTTTTCATGAAGCTAAGTACGTAGTTTCTCATACAGTGTTATATAGTCAGATTTCATGAAGTTAAGCACATACTTTCACACACAGTGTTGTATAGTTAGTTTTGAAGAAGTTTAGCACTTAGTTCCACATACAGTGTTGTATCGTTAGTTTTCATGTAGCTAAGTACGTATTTTCTCATACAGTGTTATATAGTTTGTTTTCATTAAGTTAAGCAATTTTTCACACACAGTGTTGTAACGTTGTTTTTGAACAAGTTAAGCACATAGTCTCACACACAGTGTTGTATCCTTAGTTTTCATTAAGTTAAGCATGTAGATTCTCACCCAATATTATATCGTTAGTTTTGAAGAAGTTAAGCAGTTAGTTTCACATACTGTGTTGTATCGTTAGTTTTCATGAAGCTAATTACGTAGATTCTCATAGAGTATTATATAGTTTGTTTTCATGAAGTTGAGCACATAGTTTCAAATACAGTGTTGGATCATTTCTTTTAAAGAAGTTTAGCACTTATTTCCACATACTGTGTTGTATAGTTAGTTTTCATGAAGTTAAGCATGTAGATTCTCCTACTGTGTTATATAGTAAGTTTTCATGAAGTTAAGCACATAGTTTCACTAAAAGGGTTGTACCGGTAGATTTCTAGAAGTTAAGCAAGTAGTTTCACACACAGTGTTGTATCGTTACTTTTGAAGAAATTAAGTACGTAGTTTCACACACAGTTTTGTATCGTTAGTTTTGAAGAAGTTAAGCACTTAGTTTCACATACTGTGTTGTATCGTTAGTGTTCATGAAGCTAAGTACGTAGATCCTCATAGAGTGTTATATAGTTAGATTTCATGAAGTTGAGCACATAGTTTCACATACAATGTTGGATAGTTACTTTTGAAGAAGTTTAGCACTTATGTCCACATAATGTGTTGTATCATTAGTTTTCATGAATTTAAGCATGTAGATTCTCCTACAGTGTTATATAGTAAGTTTTCATGAAGGTAAGCACATAGTTTTACATACAGACTTGCATCATAAATTTTCATGAAGTTAAGCACATAGTTTCACTCAAAGTGTTGTACCGGTAGACTTCAAGAAGTTAAGCAAGTAGTTTCACAAACAGTGTTGTATCGTTAGTTGAAGAAGTTAAGCACGTAGTTTCACACACAGTTTTGTATCGTTAATTTTGAAGAAGTTAAGCTCTTAGTTTCACATACTGTGTTGTATCGTTAGTTTTCAGGAAGCTTGTACATATTTTCTCATACACTGTTATATAGTTAGATTTCATGAAGTTGAGCACATAGTTTCACATACAGTGTTGGATCGTTACTTTTGAAGAAGTTTAGCACTTATTTCCACATACTGTGTTGTATCATTAGTTTTCAAGAAGTTAAGCATGTAGATTCTCCTACAGTGTTATATAGTAAGTTTTCAGGAAGTTAAGCACATGATTTCACTCAAAGGGTTGTACCGGTAGTTTTCATGAAGTTCAGCATGTAGTTTCACACACAGTGTTGTATCGTTAGTGTTGAAGAAGTTAAGCACATAGTCTCAAACACAGTGTTGTATCTTTAGTTTTCATAAAGTTAAGTACGTAGATTCTCATCCAATATTATATCGTTAGTTTTGAAGAATTTAAGCACTTAGTTTCACATACTGTGTTGTATCATTAGTTTTCATGAAACTAAGTACGTAGATTCTCATAGAGTGTTATACAGTTAGATTTCATGAAGTTGAGCACATAGTTTCACATACAGTGTTGGATTGTTACTTTTGAAGAAGTTTAGCACTTATTTCCACATACTGTGTTGTATCGTTAGTTTTCATGAAGTGCAGCATGTAGATTCTCCTACAGTGTTATATAGTAAGTTTTCATGAATTTAAGCACATAGTGTTACACACAGAGTTGCATCATAAGTTTTCATGAAGTTAAGCACATAGTTTCATTCAAAGTGTTGTACCGGTAGATTTCAAGAAGTTCAGCAAGCAGTTGCACATAGAGTGTTGTATCGTTAGTTTTGAAGAAGTTAAGCACGTAGTTTCACACACAGTCTTGTATCGTTAGTTTTCGAGAAGTTAAGCACTTAGATTCACATACTGTGTTGTATCGTTAGTTTTCGTGTAGCTAAGTACGTATTTTCTCATACAGTGTTATATGGTTAGCTTTCATTAAGTTCAGCACATATTTTCACACACAGTGTTGTATCGTTAGTTTTCATGAAGTTAAGCACATGGTTTCACTCAAAGTGCTGTACAGGTAGTTTTCATGAAGTTCAGCATGTAGTTTCACACACAGTGTTGTACCCTTAGTTTTGAAGAAGTTAAGGACATAGTCTCACACACAGTGTTGTATCGTTAGTTTTGAGGAAGTTAAGCACGTAGTTTCACACACATTTTTGTATAGTTAATTTTGAAGAAGTTAAGCACTTAGTTTCACATAGTGTGTTGTATCGTTAGTTTTCATGAAGCTAAATACGTAGATTCTCATAGAGTGTTATATAGTTAGATTTCATGAAGTTGAGCACATAGTTTCCCATACAGTGTTGGATCGTTACTTTTGAAGAAGTTTAGCACTTATTTCCACATACTGTGTTGTATCGTTAGTTTTCATGAAGCTAGTACGTAGATTCTCATAGAGTGTTATATAGTTAGATTTCATGAAGTTGAGCACATAGTTTCACATACAGTGTTGGATCGTTACTTTTGAAGAAGTTTAGCACTTATTTCCACATACTGTATTGGATCGTTAGTTTTCATGAAGTTAAGCACATAGTTTCACTCAAAGTGTTGTACCTGTAGATTTCATGAAGTTAAGCAAGTAGTTTCACATACAGTGTTGTATCATTACTTTTGAAGAAATTAAGCACGTAGGTCCACATACAGTTTTGTATTTTTAGTTTTGAAGAAGTTAAGCACTTAGTTTCACACACAGTGTTGTACTGTTAGTTTTGAAGAAGTTAAGCACATAGTCTCACACACAGTGTTGTATAGTTAGTTTTCATAAAGGTAAGCACGTACATTCTCATCCAATATTATATCGTTTGTTTGAAGAAGTTAAGCACTTAGTTTCACATAGTGTGTTGTATCGTTAGTTTTCATGAAGCTAAGTACGTAGATTCTCATAGACTGTTATATAGTTAGATTTCATGAAGTTGAGCACATAGTTTCACATACAGTGTTGGATGTTTACTTTTGAAGAAGTTTAGCACTTATTTCCACATACTGTGATGTATCGTTAGTTTTCATGAAGTTAAGCATGTGGATTCTCCTACAGTGTTATGTAGTAAGTTTTCATGAAGGTAAGCACATAGTTTTACACACAGACTGGCATCATAAGTTATCATGAAGTTAAGGACATAGTTTCACTCAAAGTGTTGTACCGGTAGACGTCAAGAAGTTAAGCAAGTAGTTTCACACACAGTGTTGTATTGTAAGATTTGAAGAAGTTAAGCACGTAGTTTCACACACATTTTTGTATAGTTAATTTTGAAGAAGTTAAGCACTTAGTTTCACATAGTGTGTTGTATCGTTAGTTTTCATGAAGCTAAATACGTAGATTCTCATAGAGTGTTATATAGTTAGATTTCATGAAGTTGAGCACATAGTTTCCCATACAGTGTTGGATCGTTACTTTTGAAGAAGTTTAGCACTTATTTCCACATACTGTGTTGTATCGTTAGTTTTCATGAAGCTAGTACGTAGATTCTCATAGAGTGTTATATAGTTAGATTTCATGAAGTTGAGCACATAGTTTCACATACAGTGTTGGATCGTTACTTTTGAAGAAGTTTAGCACTTATTTCCACATACTGTATTGTATCGTTAGTTTTCATGAAGTTAAGCACATAGCTTCACTCAAAGTGTTGTACCTGTAGATTTCATGAAGTTAAGCAAGTAGTTTCATATACAGTGTTGCATCATTACTTTTGAAGAAATTAAGCACGTAGGTCCACATACAGTTTTGTATTTTTAGTTTTGAAGAAGTTAAGCACTTAGTTTCACACACAGTGTAGTACCGTTAGTTTTGAAGAAGTTAAGCACATAGTCTCACACACAGTGTTGTATAGTTAGTTTTCATAAAGGTAAGCACGTACATTCTCATCCAATATTATATCGTTAGTTTGAAGAAGTTAAGCACTTAGTTTCACATAGTGTGTTGTATCGTTAGTTTTCATGAAGCTAAGTACGTAGATTCTCATAGACTGTTATATAGTTAGATTTCATGAAGTTGAGCACATAGTTTCACATACAGTGTTGGATGTTTACTTTTGAAGAAGTTTAGCACTTATTTCCACATACTGTGATGTATCGTTAGGTTTCATGAAGTTAAGCATGTGGATTCTCCTACAGTGTTATGTAGTAAATTTTCATGAAGGTAAGCACATAGTTTTACACACAGACTGGCATCATAAGTTATCATGAAGTTAAGGACATAGTTTCACTCAAAGTGTTGTACCGGTAGACGTCAAGAAGTTAAGCAAGTAGTTTCACACACAGTGTTGTATTGTAAGATTTGAAGAAGTTAAGCACGTAGTTTCACACACATTTTTGTATAGTTAATTTTGAAGAAGTTAAGCACTTAGTTTCACATAGTGTGTTGTATCGTTAGTTTTCATGAAGCTAAATACGTAGATTCTCATAGAGTATTATATAGTTAGATTTCATGAAGTTGAGCACATAGTTTCCCATACAGTGTTGGATCGTTACTTTTGAAGAAGTTTAGCACTTATTTCCACATACTGTGTTGTATCGTTAGTTTTCATGAAGCTAGTACGTAGATTCTCATAGAGTGTTATATAGTTAGATTTCATGAAGTTGAGCACATAGTTTCACATACAGTGTTGGATCGTTACTTTTGAAGAAGTTTAGCACTTATTTCCACATACTGTATTGGATCGTTAGTTTTCATGAAGTTAAGCACATAGTTTCACTCAAAGTGTTGTACCTGTAGATTTCATGAAGTTAAGCAAGTAGTTTCACATACAGTGTTGTATCATTACTTTTGAAGAAATTAAGCTCGTAGGTCCACATACAGTTTTGTATTTTTAGTTTTGAAGAAGTTAAGCACTTAGTTTCACACACAGTGTTGTACCGTTAGTTTTGAAGAAGTTAAGCACATAGTCTCACACACAGTGTTGTATAGTTAGTTTTCATAAAGGTAAGCACGTACATTCTCATCCAATATTATATCGTTAGTTTGAAGAAGTTAAGCACTTAGTTTCACATAGTGTGTTGTATCGTTAGTTTTCATGAAGCTAAGTACGTAGATTCTCATAGAGTGTTATATAGTTAGATTTCATGAAGTTGAGCACATAGTTTCACATACAGTGTTGGATCGATACTTTTGAAGAAGTTTAGCACTTATTTCCACATACTGTGTTGTATCATTTGTTTTTATGAAGTTAAGCATGTAGACTCTCCTACTGTGTTATATAGTAAGTTTTTATGAAGGTAAGCACATAGTTTTACACACGGATTTGCATCATAAGTATCATCAAGTAAAGCACTTATTTCCACATACTGTGTTGTATCGTTAGTTTTCATGAAGCTAGTACGTAGATTCTCCTAGAGTGTTATATAGTAAGTTTTCATGAAGTTAAGCACATGGTTTCACTCAAAGTGATGTATGGTAGTTTTCATGAAGTTCAGCATGTATTTTCACACACAGTGTTGTATCGTTAGTTTTGAAGAAGTTAAAGCATATAGACTCAAACACAGTGTTGCATCGTTAGGTTTCTTAAAGTTAAGCACGTAGATTCTCATCCAATATTATATCGTTAGTTTTGAAGAATTTAAGCACTTAGTTTCACATACTGTGTTGTATCGTTAGTTTTCATGAAGCTAGTATGTAGATTCTCATAGAGTGTTATGTAGTTAGATTTCATGAAGTTGAGCACATAGTTTCACATACAGTGTTGGATCGTTACTTTTGAAGAAGTTTAGCACTTATTTCCAAATACTGTGTTGTATTGTTAGTTTTCATGAAGTTAAGCACATAGTTTTACACACAGAGTTGCATCATAAGTTTTCATGAAGTTAAGCACATAGTTTCACTCAAAGTGTTGTACTGGTAGATTTCATGAAGTTAAGCAAGTAGTTTCACACAAAGTGTTATATCGTTACTTTTGAAGAAATTAGGCACGTAGTTTCACCCAGAGTGTTGTATCGTTAGTTTTAAAGAATTTATGCACTTAGTTTCACAAACTGTGTTGTATCGTTAGTTTTCAGGTAGCTAAGTACATATTTACTCATACAGTGTTATATGGTTAGTTTTCATTAAGTTCAGCACATATTTTCAAACACAGTGTTGTATTATTACTTTTGAAGGAGTTTAGCACTTATTTCCACATACTGTGTTGTATCGTTAGTTTTCATGAAGTTAAGGATATAGATTCCCCTACAGTTTTATATCGTAAGTTTTCATGAAGTTTCGCACATTGTTTCACTCAAAGTGTTGTACGGGTAGTTTTCATGAAGTTCAGCATGTAGTTTCACCCACAGTGTTGTATCGTTACTTCGAAGAAGTTAAGCATATAGTCTCCCACACAGTGTTGTATGTTAGTTTTCATAATGTTAAGCACGTACATTCTCACCCAATATTATATCGTTAGTTTTGAAGAAGTTAAGCACTTAGGTCCACATAACGTGTTGTATCGTTAGTTTTCATGAAGGTAAGTACCTAGATTCTCATACAGTGTTATATAGTTAGTTTTCATGAATTTGAGCACATAGTTTCAAATACAGTGTTGGATCATTTCTTTTAAAGAAGTTTAGCACTTATTTCCACATACCGAGTTGTATAGTTAGTTTTGATGAAGTTAAGCATGTAGATTCTCCTACAGTGTTATATAGTAAGTTTTCATGAAGTTAAGCAAATAGTTTCACTCAAAGTGTTGTACCGGTAGACTTCAAGAAGTTAAGCAAGTAGTTTCAGAAACAGTTTTGTATCGTTAGTTTTTTAAGAAGTTAAGCACGTAGTTTCACACACAGTTTTGTATCGTTAATTTTGAAGAAGTTAAGCACTTAGTTTCACATACTGTGTTGTATCGTTAGTTTTCAGGAAGCTAAGCATGTAGATTCTCATACAGTGTTATATGGTTAGTTTTCATTAAGTTCAGCACATAGTTTCAAACACAGTGTTGTATCGTTACTTTTGAAGAAGTTTAGCTCTTATTTCCTCATACTGTGTTGTATCGTTAGTTTTCATGAAGTTAAGCACATAGGTTCACTCAAAGTGTCGTACCGGTAGACTTCAAGAAGTTAAGCAAGTAGTTTCACAAACAGTTTTGTATCGTTCGTTTTGAAGAAGTTAACCACGTAGTTTCACACACAGTTTCGTATCGTTAGTTTTGAAGAAGTTAAGCACTTAGTTTCACTTTCTGTGTTATATCGTTAGTTTTCATGTAGGTAAGTACGGATTTTCTCATACAGTGTCATATTGTTAGTTTTCATTAAGTTCAGCACATATTTTCAAACACAGTGTTGTATCGTTACTTTTGAAGAAGTTTAGCACTTATTTCCACATACTGTGTTGTATCGTTCGTTTTCATGAAGTTAAGCATGCATATTCTCCTACAGTGTTATATAGTAAGTTTTCACGAAGTTAAGCACATGGTTTCACTCAGAGTGTTGTACCGGTACTTTTCATGAAGTTCAGCATGTAGTTTCACACACAGTGTTGTATTGTTAGTTCGAAAAATTTAAGCACATATTCTCCCACACAGTGTTGTACCGTTAGTTTTGAAGAAGTTAAGCACTTAGTTTCACATACTGTGTCGTATCATTAGTTTTCCTGAAGCTAAGCACGTAGTTTCTCTTACAGTGTTATATAGTTAGATTTCACGAAGTTAAGCACATACTTTCACACACAGTGTTGTATAGTTACTTTTGAAGAAGTTAAGCACTTAGTTCCACATACTGTGTTGTATCGTTAGTTTTTATGAAGTAAAGTTTGTAGTTTCTCAGTGTTATATACTTAGATTTCATGAAGTTAAGCACTCAGATCCTCACACAATTTTGTATCGTTATTGTTGAAGAAGTTAAGCACTTATTTCCACATACTGTGTTGTATCGTTAGTTTTCAAGAAGTTAAGCATGTAGATTCTCCTACAGTGTTATATAGTAAGTTTTCATGAAGTTAAGCACATGGTTTCACTCAAAGTGTTGTACCGGTAATTTTCATGAAGTTCAGCATGTAGTCTCACAGACAGTGTTGTATCGTTAGTTTTGAAGAAGATAAGCACATAGTCTCACACACAGTGTTGTACCGTTAGTTTTGAAGACGTTAAGCACATAGTATGACAAACAATGTTGTACCGTTAGTTTTCATAAAGTTAAGCACGTAGATTCTCAACCAATATTATATTGTTATTTTGAAGAAGTTAAGCACTTAGTTTCACATACTGTGTTGTATCGTTAGTTTTCATGAAGCTAAGCACGTAGTTTCTATACAGTATTACATAGGTAGATTTCATGAAGTTAAGCACATACTTTCACACACAGTGTTGTATAGTTACTTTTGAAGAAGTTAAGCACTTATTTCCACATAAGTGTTGTATCGTTAGTTTTCATGAAGTTAAGCATGTAGATTCTCCTTCAGTGTTATAGAGTATCTTTTCGTGAACTAAAGCACATAGTTTTACACACAGAGTTGCATGATAAATTTTCATGAATTTCAGCACATAGTTTCACTCAAAGTGTTGTACCGGTAGTTTTCATGAAGTTCAGCATGTATTTTCACACACAGTGTTGTATCGTTAGTTTTGAAGACGTTAAGCACATAGTCTCACAATCAGTGTTGTATCGTTAGTTTTCATAAAGTTAAGCACGTAGATTCTCACCCAATATTATATCGTTAGATTTGAAAAAGTTTAGCAAATAGTTTCATATACTGTGTTGTATCGTCAGTTTTCATGAATCTAAGTATGTGGTTTCTCAAACAGTGTTATATAGTTAGATTTCATGAAGTTAAGAACATGTTTTCACACACAGTGTTGTATCGTTACTTTTGAAGAGGTTAAGCACTTATTTCCACATAGTGTGTTGTATCGTTAGTTTTCATGAACTTATGCATGTAGAATCTCCTACTGTTTTATATAGTAAGTTTTCATGAAGTTAAGCACATGGTTTTACTCAAAGTGTTGTACCGGTAGGTTTCATGAAGTTCATCATGTAGTTTCACACACAGTGTTGTATCGTTAGTTTTGAAGTAGTTAAGCACATAGTGTTACACACAGTGTTGTATCGTTAGTTTTCATGAAGCTAAGCACGTAGTTTCTATACAGTATTACATAGGTAGATTTCATGAAGTTAAGCACATACTTTCACACACAGTGTTGTATAGTTACTTTTGAAGAAGTTAAGCACTTATTTCCACATAAGTGTTGTATCGTTAGTTTTCATGAAGTTAAGCATGTAGATTCTCCTACAGTGTTATAGAGTATCTTTTCGTGAACTAAAGCACATAGTTTTACACACAGAGTTGCATGATAAATTTTCATGAATTTCAGCACATAGTTTCACTCAAAGTGTTGTACCGGTAGTTTTCATGAAGTTCAGCATGTATTTTCACACACAGTGTTGTATCGTTAGTTTTGAAGACGTTAAGCACATAGTCTCACAATCAGTGTTGTATCGTTAGTTTTCATAAAGTTAAGCACGTAGATTCTCACCCAATATTATATCGTTAGATTTGAAAAAGTTTAGCAAATAGTTTCATATACTGTGTTGTATCGTCAGTTTTCATGAATCTAAGTATGTGGTTTCTCAAACAGTGTTATATAGTTAGATTTCATGAAGTTAAGAACATGTTTTCACACACAGTGTTGTATCGTTACTTTTGAAGAGGTTAAGCACTTATTTCCACATAGTGTGTTGTATCGTTAGTTTTCATGAACTTAAGCATGTAGAATCTCCTACTGTTTTATATAGTAAGTTTTCATGAAGTTAAGCACATGGTTTTACTCAAAGTGTTGTACCGGTAGGTTTCATGAAGTTCATCATGTAGTTTCACACACAGTGTTGTATCGTTAGTTTTGAAGTAGTTAAGCACATAGTGTTACACACAGTGTTGTATCGTTAGTTGTCAAAAAGTTAAGCACGTAGATTCTCCCACCATATTATATCGTTAGTTTTGAAGAAGTTAAGCACTTAGTTTCACATACTGTGTTGTATTGTTAGTTTTCATGAAGCTAAATACGTAGATTCTCATACAGTGTTATATACTTAGATTTCATGAAGTTAAGCACATACTTTCACACACAGTGTTGTATAGTAACTTTTGAAGAAGTTTAGCACTTAGTTCCACATACTGAGTTGTATCGTTAGTTTTCATGAAGTTAAGTATGTACTTTCTCAGACAGTGTTATATAGTTAGATTTCATGAAGTTAAGCATGCAGTTTCTCACACAATGTTGTATCGTTACTGTTGAAGAAGTTAAGCACTTATTTCCACATACTGTTTTGCATCGTTAGTTTTCATGAAGTTAAATATCTAGTTGCTCATACAGTGTTACATAGTTAGATTTCATGAAGTTAAGCACATATTTTCACACACAGTGTTGGATCGTTACTTATGAAGAAGTTTAGCAACTAGTTTCATATACTGTGTTGTATCCTTAGTTTTCATGAATCTAAGTATGTAGTTTTTCAAACAGTGTTATATAGTTAGATTTCATGAAGTTGAGCACATATTTTCACACACAGTGTTGGATCGTTACTTTTGAAGAAGTTAAGCACTTATTTTCACATATTGTGTTGTATCGTTAGTTTTCATGAAGTTAAGCATGTAGATTCTCCTACAGTTTTATATAGTAAGTTTTCCTGAAGTTAAGCACATGGTTTCACTCAAAGTGTTGTACCCGTAGTTTTCATAAAGTTCAGCATGTAGTTTCACACACAGTGTTGTATCGTTAGTTTTGAAGTAGTTAAGCCATAGTCTCACAGACCGTGTTGTATCATTAGTTTTCATGAAGCTAAGTACGTAGATTCTCATACAGTGTTATATTGTTAGATTTCATGAAGTTAAGCACATACTTTCACACACAGTGTTATATAGTAACTTTTGAAGCAGCTTAGCACTTAGCTCCACATACTGTGTTGTATCATTAGTTTTCATGAGGTTACGTATGTACTTTCTCAGACAGTGTTATATTGTTAGATTTCATGAAGTTAAGCACATACTTTCACACACAGTGTTGTATCGTTACTGTTGAAGAAGTTTAGCACTTAGTTCAACATCCTGTGTTGTATCGTTAGTTTTCATGAAGCTAAGTAAGGAGATTCTCATACATCGTTATGTAGTTATATTTCATGAAGTTGAGCACATAGTTTCACACACAGTGTTGTATCGTTACTTTTGAAGAAGTTAAGCACTTATTTCCACATAGTGTGTTGCATCGTTAGTTTTCATGAAGTTAAGCATGTAGATTCTCCTACAGTGTTATATAGTAAGTTTTCATGAAGTTAAGCACATAGTTTTACACACAGAGTTGCATCATAAGTTTTCATGAAGTTAAGCACATAGTTTCACTCAAAGTGTTGTACCGGTAGATTTCATGAAGTTAAGCAAGTAGTTTCACACACAGTGTTGTATCGTTT
>NW_024435479.1:0-43404 GCF_017639785.1 Mesocricetus auratus | reverse complement strand
GAGTTCAGGGTGAGAGTGCATCTCTCATTGTTGGATGGGCCCCCAAAGTCCATTTGTATACCCGGGATAAATACTGATCTAATATGCAAAGCTCAATAGATTACCTAGGCCTCCACACTGACACCCACATTCAGGGGGTCTTGATCAGTCCCGTGCTGATCAGTCTGGGATTCAAGAGCTAACCCTTGTCAGGTCAGCTGTTTCTGGGGGTCCAACTTATTAATTTTTGATCTCAGTGTTTGCGCTACTGGGGTTGTGTTCAGGAAGCTGTCTCCTGTACCAATTCGTTGAAGGGTACCACCCACTTTCTATTCTAAGAGGTTCAGTGTGGCTGGATTGAAGCGGAGGTCTTTGATCCATTTGGACTTAAGTTTTGTGCATGGCCATAGATGTGGATCGATCCACATTCTTCTACATGCCAGCATCCAGTTATGCCAGCACCATTTGTTGAAGAGGCTTTCTTTTTTCCATTGTATATTTTTAGCTTCTTTGTCAAAGATCAGATGTTCATACATGTGTGGGTTAATATCAGGGTTTTCAATTCAATTCCATTGGTCTACCTGTCTAGTTTTGTGCCAATACCAAGTTGTTTTCATTACTATAGCTCTATAATAGAGTTTGAAGTCAAGAATGGTGATGCCTCCGGACGTTGCCTTGTTGAACAGGGTTGTTTTGGCTATCCTGGGTCTTTTGTTTTTCCATACAAATTGATTATTGTTCTTTCAAGGTCTGTGAAGAATTGTGCTGGTATTTTAATGGGGATTTCATTGAATCTGTAGATTGCTTTTGGCAGGATTGCCATTTTTCTATATTGATCCTACCTATCCAAGAGCATGGGAGATCTTTCCATTTTCTGAGAGCTTCTTTAATTTCTTTCTTTTAAGACTCAAAGTTCTTGTGATACAGGTCTTTCACTTGTTTGGTTAGCGTTACCCCAAGGTATTTTATATTGTTTGTGGCAATTGTAAAGGGTGATGTTTCTCTGATTTCATTCTCGGCCCTTTTATCATCTGTATATAGTAGGGCTACTGATTTTCTTGTGTTGATCTTGTAGCTGCCACTTTGCTGAAGGTGTTAATCAGCTGTAAGGGTTCCCTGGTAGAGTTCTTTGGGTCATTTATGTAAACTATCATATCCTCTGCAAATAGTGAAAGTTTGACCTCTTCTTCCCAATTTGTATCCCCTTGATCTCCTTTTGTTATCGAATGGCTCTGGCTAGAATTTCAAGTACAATATTGAAAAGGTATGGAGAGAGTGGACAGCCTTGTCTTGTTCCTGATTTTAGCGGAATTGCATTGAGTTTCTGTCCATTTAGTTTGATGTTGGCTGTTGGTTTGCTGCATATAGCTTTTATTATGTTTAGGTATGTTCCTGTTATCCCAGATCCTTCCAAGACCTTTATCATGAAGGGGTGTTGGATTTTTGTCAAAGGCTTTTTCAGAATCTAATGAGATGATCATGTGATTTTTGTTTTTCAGCTTGTTTATATGGTGGATTACATTGATGGATTTTCGTATGTTGAATCATCCCTGCATCCCTTGGATGAAACCTACTTGATCATGATGAATGATTGTTTTGATGTGTTCTTGGATCTGATTTGCCAGTATTTTATTGAGTATTTTTGTATCCATGTTCATGAGGGATATTGGTCTGAAGTTCTCTTTCTTAGTTGTGTCTTTGTGTGGCTTGGGGATCAAGGTTATTGAAGCCTCATAGAAAGAGTTTGGCAAAGACTCTTCTGCTTCTATTGCATGGAATACTTTGAAAAGAATTGGTATAAGCTGTTCTTTGAATTTCTGGTACAATTCTGCACTGAGGCCATCTGGACCTGGGCTTTGTTTGGTTGGGAGAGTTTTGATGACTGCTTCTATTTCCACAGGGGTAATAGGTCTATTTAAACTGCTTATCTGTTCTTGATTTAATTTTGGCAAGTGATAGCTATCCAAGAAGTCGTCCATTTCCTTTAAATTTTCGAATTTTGTGGAGTACAGGTTTTCAAAGTATGACCTGATGATTCTCTGAATTTCCTCAGAGTCCGTTGTTATGTTCCCATTTTCATTTCTAATTTTGTTAATTTGCATGTTCACACTCTGCTGTTTGGTTAATTTGGACAAAGATTGGTCTATCTTGTTGATTTTCTCAAAGAACCAACACTTCATTGCATTGATTCTTTGTATTGTTTTCCTAGTTTCTACTTTATTGATTTCAGCCCTCAATTTTATTATTTCCTGGTGTCTACTCCTCCTGGGGGAGTTTACTTCTTTGTGTTCTGGAGCTTTCAGCTGTGCTGTTATTTCTCTAGTATAACTATTCTGCAGTTTTTTTACGTGGGCACTTAGTGCTATGAACTTCCCCCGTAGCACTGCTTTCAAAGTGTCCCATAGGTTTGGGTATGTTGTGTCTTCATTCTCATTGAATTCTAGGAAGTCTTTAATTTCTTTTTTTATTTCTTCTTCGATCCAGGAATGGTGCAGTTGTGCATTATTCAATTTCCATGAGTTTGTAGGTTTTCTGCAATTTGTGTTGTTGTTGAATTCTAATTTTAACGCATGGTCATCTGATAAGATGCATGGAGTTATTCCAATTTTTTTGTAGCTGCTGAGGTTTGATATGTTGCCAAGTATGTGGTCGATTTTTGAGAAGGTTCCATGTGGTTCTGAGAAGAAGGTATATTCTTTTTTATGTGGGTGAAATGTTCTTCAGATGTCTGTTAATCCCAGTTGGGTCATTACTTCTATTAGACCCTTTGCTTCTTTGTTGAGTTTCTGTCTGGTATTCCTGTCCAGTGCTGAGAGTGGGGTGTTGAAATCTCCCACTATAACTGTGTGGGGCTTTATATGTGATTTAAGGTTTAGTAATGTTTCTTTTAGGAATGTGGATGCCTTTTTATTTGGGGCATAGATGTTCAGGATAGACACTTCACCTTGGCAGATTTCTCCTGTGATGAGTATGTAATGACCTCCTTCATCTCTTTTGATTGATTTTATTTTAAAGTCTAATTTGTTAGATATTAGGATTGCTACCCCTGCTTGTTTCTTGGGTCCATTTGATTGGAAAATCTTTTCCCAACCTTTAACTCTCAGATAATGTCTGTCTTTGAGGGTGAAGTGTGTTTCTTGTATGCAGCGGAAGGATGGGTTCTGTCTTCGAATCCATGCTGTTAGCCTGTGTCTTTTTTGTTCTTGTTGTTTTATGAGATAGGGTTTCTCCGTATTGTTTTGGAGGCTGTTGCTCCAGTCCGGCCTCGTACTCACAGAGATCTTCCTGCCTCTGCCTCCCAAGTGCTGGGATTAAAGGCGTGTGCCACCACCGCCCGGCAGCCTTTTTATGGGTGAGTTAAGGCCATTAATATTGAGGGATAGTAATGACCATTGATTACTCATTCTTCTTTGATTTGGAATGGTTGTTGTTGGTGCAATTATGTGTGGAATTCCACCCCTTTTTTCTTTTGGCTGCTGGTAAAGTGGGATTATCTAATGCCTATGTTTTTCTGGATGTAGTTAACTTCCTTGTGTTGGAGTTTCTTTCCAGAACTTTCTGTAGGGCTGTAACCTGCATTTCTTATCTCTGCTTTGCTATGTGTCTTGGCACCTTTTCTCAGTATACCATGTCTATTTGCTTCTCTCTGCATCTGCTCGCAACTCAGGACTTTGCCCTTTCTCTTCCCATCATTCTTTTTGTGCTAGGATATCTTGACCAATTTTATCTTGCTCAATCTCTTTCCGCCCAGCTATTAGCCAATCAGCTTTTTATTAACAATGAGAACAACAAATATTTGCAGTGTACAAAGATTGTTCTACAGCACCCCTCCTCCCCGATTTTCTAATTTACTAATTAACATAGTATCAAGTAAGAATTGCAGTTAAAATATACAGTCCAATTGTATTTGGCAAAATTAGAGAAAAACTCTATTATCTGTCTTATCTTTTCTGATTCTAAAGTTTTATAGCTAATTTATCTTTTATCAAAACTAAGGAAAACTATAAGTTTAACTATTTGGTCTTTAATTCAATTAAAGACTCCAGAAGGGTGAAATGTTGCTTAATTACAGGAATGTCTGGATGCCTGGACAGTGAACCTAAGTTCTTCTGTAATGTTGGGTCATTCAGCTGTGACCTACAGGCCTGTTGTGTCTGACAGACAGAAAGCAGGAAGTTTTGAAGTATTATCCTATCTTGTCTTGGCAAAGATTGTCAGTTGTTTTCTTTTGTTCTTGCCTATCCAGTTTGGACAGTATAGTGTCAGTAATTGAGGAAGGGCAGTTTTCTGCCCAAGTGGTTAGTTTTGCCATAAAGAAAAACCCCACATGGAGATTCTTTGATGTCCATTATCGTCTTGTGAAGTAAATTGGTGCTGTTAGGAGCAGATGCGTCTCACTGTCATGAAAAGCTGTAGTTTCTTAAGCATGTTAAACGCCATATTCTGTAGGTCTTTGAAATATTTGAAGACCATTTATCTACCTAAATACATCTGTGTATGGACTTGAACACATACCTAACATGACTGTACTTTTGACTGTTACAGATTACTGACTACTAACCTATATTTTTTCTTTCTTCCTTTTTTTTTTGAGACATGGGTTCTCTGTGTAACCACTGTGGCTGTCCTGGAACCCGCTTTGTAGACCAGACTTGTCTTCAACTAAAGGAGATCCACCTGCCTCTGCCTGCCAAATTCTGGGATTAAAGGTGTGTGCCACAAATGCAGGTTAACCTTTGTTTCTTAATTATAAATTATATATTTTTATTTTAAAAATTTAGTTTTCATTTTACTAACCAACTCTAGTTCCCCTCCTTCCCTTCTCTCACCCCTGGCTTCCCCCTTTTCACCCCCATCCACTCCTCAGAAGGGGTAAGGCTTTCCTTGTCTAGTCAACAAAGTCTGGCATCCCAAGTTGAGGAAGGATCAAGACACTCTCACCTGTATCAAGGCTGAGCAAGGTATCCCATCAAAGGTAATGGGCTCTAAAAGTTAGTTCATGCCACTGGGACAGGTCCCAGTGCCACTGTCAGTCCCCCAAAACATTTGAAGTAACATAACTGTCACCTACATTCAGAGGGTCTAGTTTGGTCCCATGGTCCATTGACCATGAATTCTCTCTAGCTTGGGTCAGCTGTCTCTCTGGTTTTCCCCCTCATGTTGTTGGTCCCCCTTTGTTCATATGATCCCTCCTCCCTCTCTACAACTGAACTCCAGGATCTCATCCCAGTGTTTGGCTGTGGGTCACTGCATCTGTTTCCATCAGTTACTGGATGTAGGTTCTATGAAGACAAGTAGGGTAGTCACTAATCTGATTAAAGGGGAAGGCCCATTCAGACACCCTCTCCATTATTGCTAGGAGTCTTAGCTGGAGTAATCCTTGTGGATTCCTGAGAATTTCTCTAGCACCAGGGTTCTCCCTAATTCCATAATAGCTCTCTCTTTCAAGATATCACTTCCATTGCTCTCCCCCTCTTTCCCTCCCACAACTTGATCTTGATCCCTCATGTTCCCATCCTCCATCTCCTCCCTTCTATTCCCCTCCCAGTTTACCCAGTAGATCTTAACTATTTTCCCTTCCTGTGTAACCCCCTTTTTTTAACCTAGTTTCTCTGTGGTTGTGGCTTGTAGCCTGCCTGGTTAACCTTCTTTTTTCATCTAATACCCACTTATGAGTGAGCACACACTGTATTTGTCTTTCTGGGTGTAGGTTACCTCACTCAAGACTTTTTTTTCTAGTTCAATCCATTTGCCTGCAAATTTCAGGATGTATTTTTTTTGTTAAATCTCTGTGTAGTACTCCATTGTGTAAATGTGCCACATTTTCTTTATCTATTCTTCTATTGATGGACATCTAGGTTATTTCCAGATTCTGGCTATTACAAATAATTCTGCTATAAACACAGTTGAGCAAATGTCCTTATGGTGTGAGTCTGTGTATCCTTTGGATATATGCTCAAAAGCGTCATTGCTGCGTCTTTAGGTAGATTGAGTCCCAGTTTCCTGAGAAACTACCATATTGATTTCCAAAGTGACTGAACAAGTTTGGGCTCCCACTCCACCAGGAATGGAGGAGTGTTCTCCTTACTCCACATCCTCTCCAGTCATCAGTGTTTTTGATCTTAGTCATTCTGACAGGAGTAAGATGGTATCTCAGAGTCATTTTGAGTTTTATTTCCCTGGTGACTAAGGATGTTTGGCAATTCCTTAAATCTCTTCCTGACATTTGAGTTTCTTCTGGTGAGAATTATCTGTTTAGATCTGTACCCCATTTTTTAAAAATTGGATTATTTGGTATTTTTGTATCTAGTTTCTTGAATTGTTTAATATATATTTTGGAGATCAGTCTTATGTCAGATGTGGGGTTGGTGAAGATCTTTTCCCATTCTGTAAAGAGCCATTTTGTTTTATTGACCATATCCTTTGCCTTACAGAAGGTTTTAAGTTTCATGAGGTTCTGTTTATTCATTGTTGCTCTCAGAGTCTGTGCTACTAGTGCTATATTTAGGAAGTGGTCTCCTGTGCCAAAGTATTCAAGGCTATTTCCCACTTTCTCTTTTATCAGGTTCAGTGTACCTGGATTTATGCTGATGTTTTTGATTCACTTGACTTGAGTTTTGTCCATGGAGACTGATATGGATTTATTTGTATTTTTCTACATGATCTCATCCTTTTCCCATTGTACAATTTTGGCTTCCTTGTCAAAAATCAGATGTTCCTAGGTATGTGGGTTAGTATCAGGGTCACCTCAGCCAAGGAGGAGAGGGAGTTTTTTAGGTAAATAATGGAATTTTTTCTGTTGTATAAGAGCCATGGTTTCTGTTCCTATATCTGCAGCTAAGCCTGTGCCTACTAGGAGGCTGAGGGTGAGTGCAGTTATGGGCTCTCTTTTAGCTTTTTCCTCTGTATGACTGATGAGTCTGGGAAGCAATCGGATGAGTATACAGAGCCCTTAGTCTCTTTGACTTTATTTATTTATTTATTTATTTATTTATTTATTTATTTTTGGATTTTCCAAGACAGGGTTTCTCTGTGTCTTGGGAGGTTGTCCTGGAACTCACTCTGTAGACCAGGCTGGCCTGGATCTCACAGAGATTCACCTGCCTCTGCCTCCAGAGTTTTGGAATTAAAAGCGTGTGCCACCAACACCTGGATTTTTAATGCATTTTTTAAAGATTTATTTATTATGTATATAGTATTCTGCCTGCATGTGTGGCTGTACACCAGAAGAAGGCACCAGATCTCATTACAGATGGCTGTGAGCCATGATGTGGTTGCTGGGAATTGAACTCATGACCTCTGGAAGAACAGCCTTTGAGCCATCTCTCCAGCCCTCTTTGATTATTTTTGTGTGTTCGCAGGGCGCACCAAGTGTCATTGTGGGGGATCAAGCATCCCTCAGAGTTAACAGTGGGGTCAGTTTGATTACAGAGTTGGGGTGGGGAGGCGGGATGGAACCTGCACAGGTCCCTTGTCCGGATACTTGCTGTAAAGTTAAAGAGGCTTTGAAGTCCCAGCAGAATTGGTCAGAATTTTTCTAGTTGAGGTTTCATAGAGTTGCCAGGTCAGGTTTTGTGGGACATGAGGATTTGTGTTAGCAGCCATGGTGTATCAGGAGGAAGAGTTGTGTTGTTGAAGAAGGTGCAGCTTGAGTGGGTTGTTTGGGTGTTTGGACAGCTTCCATTTTTTTTCCTTGTAGTCCTCCGATATGACCAAGGGGTCTGCAGGTCAGGCGTGGGGGTAGTGGACCCATGTGGCGATCCCATCTATTTTGATGGTTCTGGGGGTGGTAACAGACCCTAAGAGCCATCAGCTGACGGATTTCCCTAGGGGAGTGACATTCACATTTGTTGTTATATTTTTTCCTATGTAAGGGAGTTTTCTTTTGACTTAACATCTCAGCCAGGGAAAGGGGGTGATGTATTCTTTTCTGTGATACATCCTACTGACTTTGGGATGTTGTCAGGGGCCCAATGAAATGCTAGTCAAAAGCAACGAGGGAATTCAGGCAATGGGGCATCTTTCAAAGTATCTGGTTTGCAGATTCTGTTGAAGAGACAGGGAGTGTTCACATTGGCTAGACCCATTCACATCAGCAGCAAGTCCAGAACTCACAGTCTCCAGGAGTATGTTGTAGTCAGCACCTGATGCTCGGATGTGTCTGCCAGAAACAGAAACCGGTTTCAGATGAGTTTAAACTGGGAACAGAAGTTAAAACTTATGTACTCAATCAGAACTCTTAGGTCCAAAGTTTTAGTGATCAAGAAGGGCAGGACTTCCAAGATCACGGGAGAAAATCCTGTCCTCAGGAACAGACAGGTGGGACGATAAAAGCTGTACTTTTCTGGAGTCCTTTTGACCTGAGAGAAGTGGATCCAAGCTTTATGATCATTGATCCTCTGAAGCCTATATGAACTCTATTATACAAAAGGACATAAAGGTTTCAGACATATTAGCATTAACAATCTGTACTGAAATTCACATTGTAGAAAAAGCAGATACCTTTGAGTCCTAGCAAAAACTACAGGTTTGGGTTAGAAGCTTGTACATTTTTCTTCTGACCAGTGAGCCAGGTATGGATTGGGCAGAGGTGACTTTGTTGTTGTTTTAAACTGGCAAAGCTAGCAGTCATCAAAGTGTCAGAGTTCTTGAGAAGGATAACATTTTACCTGAGTTACTGACTAATGAATAACAGAGATTTATTGGCTGACTGTATGGACAGCCACCTCTGGAATCAGAGTCCTCCATAGTTGTTGAAGGCAGAGGCTGTTAAGGACATCTGCCTTCTGCTAATAGCATGGGACCTGTAGATTAATTAGGAGCTTTAGAAGGACTTGCCTACCATTAGCCCAAGAAATGGGGAGGAAGTCAATTCCACTGTTCTCTTGTCCACGGTCTGAAAAGTCCCTTGAAGCAGGTGAGGTGAAAGCCAGGCTTGCTCAGTGGCTAGCATTGTCATTTTTGTGGGTGGAATTTTCATCAGTCTTTTTGGAGGAAATGGGGTGGTGCCTGAATTTGGCCCATCTCTCTGTAATGAAAATTTTTTAAAACTAAAACATGTTAAATGCCATATTCTCTAGATCTCTGAGTAGTTGAGGGCTGCCTATTTAGTATATCTTAGCAGACAAAATTTGTCTTTAATTACTTATCTTAAGCACACAGGTGGCTAGGTAAGGCTTTATTCCTGTAATTAATTAATCTGAACTTAGTGTGGCTACAATGATGTTAGTGCGGGATCTGTCTGGAGAACTGGATTTAAACAGAGAGGTTGTGGTGGGATGTTTTATTTAGAGACCTCCAGTCTGATTGTAACTGGTTTTAACTTAGCAAACAGACAGGACATTTAAAGAGACAGAGTGACTTATAACTGTCAGTGACAAGAATGTAGATCCCCTGCAGATGGAACAGGCAGGATTTTTGTGTGAAATGGGTGCCCTACTGGTCCCTGGAAAGGCACGACATCCTGTAAACAAGTCGTGTGGAACAGAGCCAGTGAAAGAAGAAAACTGCCAGTGACAGAAATAAAAGGCAAAAAGGTGAAGGAATTATGTCTGGCAGCAGAGTTTAAGTTTAACTTTTGAAAACATAAAGTAAACCAATTGTCACCTAGGTTACTGTTAAATTTATGTTCCTGATAATCTGAATTTAATGACCAGAGCGCAGAGATAAATTTTAATCTATGTCTGTAAATGACTGACTGCTGTTAGCATTAGACAGCAAAAATATCTAAACCATTTTTGTTTGAGCTCTATGCTAGTAACAAAATTTATGATTACACCAGAAACGGAGATAAAACTTTTTAACAAAACAGTATATACAATTTTCTGAAAAATAAACAAAGCTTTCAAACCAGAATTAACCTAATATAGTTAAAATTTTAATTTACGTACCAATTTTTAGGTATGAGAAACCACAGTAAATATAGTTCATTTTTATATCTTACCCCCTTTTTATCTTAATTAATAATATTGTACCAATTTTTTAAAAATAACAAGTAAGTGTAACCTATTAAATTTAAATAACTAAAACCCATATTTTTTCTTTTCCTGTGAAAACAAAACCATTAAAAAATAGGGTGGGGAGGCACAAATCAAAAATAGGAGTCTCTTGTCAGGCCAATGGCACAGATTACTGTTTTGCATTCAAAAGTCTACAGATGGATTTGACCCAAAACTTGTTTTTATGTGTTTTACTTGAATTGGTTTCCATCATTGAGGTCTACATCCAGGTCCACATGTCTTTTGTCATTGATTGGCCGTGCATAAAGAGCTAATAAAATGTACTTATTTCTCCCTGGCACAAGTTATGTGAAAAATTCAAGCAACTATATGTCTGATAGAGGACCTACACGAAACTCAGCAGTGACAAGAACAAATGAGTCAAGTAGAAAATGGGCAAAAGCCAGGAACAGACATTTCATTAGATGGCAAATGGCTAGCACACAAAACGATGGTCAGCATCATATTAACCCATTAAAACCTGTGCCTTGACCATTCTGCTTGAGTTGGCTGCTAACATCCCAAGGCAAGGCACAGCATAGAAAGACTGTGTCCAGGCACCAGGACCCAGCAGGGGAGTATTGGCCAGCAGCCAGCAGCCAGACTATAACCTCCCTGCCTGGAGCCGATGCAGCAGAAAATTTTATGTTTTTATAAGGGGGATTCTGTCCTGAGTAACCCATTTGTCCTTTTTTGATGTTAACACTGTTACTATGGGTAGCCGCTCTAACATTGCCTCAGTGGGCCAAAGTCAAGTCAAGGGTTGAGGATGGAGATTGCATCCCTGTTAGGTCCATATTGTCAGTATCATTCAGACAAGACAAGACAAGACAAGACAAGACAAGCAAACACAGCACTTAGACAAGACAAAAAAGAAACAACTCAAGAGTCAAACAGAAGAGCCCAAAACAGAGTATCAGATTTCTGCGGAATCCACAGGGTCGATTTTTGCCAAGCTCAACCAAACCAAAATCTGTACAGAATGGACAAGACCCACCAGGGGCTTGTTGTTCTCAATAATTTCCTTCCAAACAGACAGGATCCAAAGACACTGATGGGATGGCCCCACATGGTCCCCCATCCAGACAAGGAAGGTGATGTCTCCCAATTCCTCCTGGTCTACCTAATAGCATGTCCGCCTAGGTATATATGACTCGTGTAGACATTAATTCAGATACTAGCCAGAAGAATTCAGATGCTGGCCAGAAGGAGGACAGAGAACAGAGAGAACAGAAAAGAGAGGATCCAACTTACCTAGCTGAATGCTGAAAACCTTTGAGGTCTGGGGTCCAGAGGAGGGTCTCTGGAGTTCCTGGACAATGCAAAAAAATGTTGTGCCTAAGTCTCGAAGACTCCCAGAGACTACCAAGAAGACATTTCACCAAACTGCAAAAGCAAGGCTTTATTGTTTAATCCTACCAGTAGGGACTCTATCTAGCAAGCTGACACAGCAGCTGCCTGGAGGAAGCCAAGTCCCTTGTCTATTGCCAGAATTTAAAGGAAAGAAAATCACAGAATTACATCAATAGGTATGAGTCTGTTCCTGATTGGGGAACAATTAGGGGAAATTCCCTGAGTCAGGTCAATGGGTTTGTTAGTATTTTGATTGTCTGGTTACAGATGGGAGCGTTAGTGGTTTCTATGACTTTGCTATTTGCAGGTAGACTGTTCTCATTGGTTGGTGCTAAGAGGGAGCATTCTGTGGTTTCCCTATCTCTTGGAGATAGTTTATTGTCAAACACAGTTTCCAGAAAGGTTTTTCTGGAGTTTTGCTCACAACACAAGAACTAGAGGCTAGGTGACTGGATTTGTTTTGAAGGCTTTTCCACAACTTTTACATTTATATAGTTTCTCTCTAGTATGAATAATAAGAGTTGAATGGGAACTTAAGGCTTTGCCACATTTATATAATTTCTCCCCAGTGTGATTTATTAGAATTGAAACCTCTGAGTTTAGTTTACCTCTTTTAGTATGACCTAATGATTCTCTGAATTTCCTAAATGTCTGCTGTTATGTTCCCCCTTCCATTTCTAATTTTATTAATTTGGATATTCTCTCTCTGCCTTTGGTTATTTTGGATAAGGGTTTGTCTATCTTGTTGACTTTTTTCTCAAAGAACCAATTCTTTGTTTCATTGATTCTTTGTATTATTCTCTTTGTTTCTTTCTTATTGATTTCAGCCCTTAGTTTGATTATTTCCTGTCCTCTATGCCTCCAGGGTGAGTTTGTTTCTGTGTTTAGTAGAGCTTTCAGGTATGCTGTTAAGTTGCTAGTGGGAGATTTCTCCACTATCTTTTTTTGTTGTTTGTTTGTTTTGTTGTTTGTTTCTCTGTTGCTTTGGAGGCTGTCCTGGAACTCACTATGTAGACCAGGCTGGCCTCGAACTCACAGAGATCCTCCTGCCTCTGCCTCCGGAGTGCTGGGATTAAAGGCATGCGCCACCACTGCCTGGCACACTGTCTTTATGTAGGCATTTAGTGCTTAAACTTTACTTTTAGCATTGCTTTCATAGTGTCACATAAGTTTGGATATGTTACGCTTTCATTTTTTGTTGAATTATAGGAAGTCTTTAATTTCTTTCTTATTTCTTCCTTGACCTACTGATGATCCAGTTGAGCATTGTTCAATTTCCATGAGTTTGTAGGTTTTTGGCAATTAGTGTTGCTGTTGAATTGTAACTTTAAGCCATGGTGATCTGATAAGATACAGGGGGTTATTCCAAGTTTTTTGTATCTCTTGAGATTTGTTTTGTTACTGAGTATGTGGTGAATTTTAGAGAAGGTTCCATGAGGTGCTGAGAAGAAGGTATATTCTTTTGTGTTTGGGTGGAATGTTCTATAGATGTCTGGTAAGTTCATGTGAGTTCCTTATTTCTCTGTTAACTTTCTGTCTGGCAGACATGTCCAGTGGTGAGCATGGGGTGTTGGAGTCCCCCATATTAGTGTGTGGGGTTTGATGTATGATTTAAACTTTAGTAATTTTTTTAACAAATGTGGGTGCCCTTGTGTTTGGGGAATTGATGTTTAAAATTGAGACGTCATCTTGATGAATTTTCCTTGTGAGGAATATCAAATGTCCTTTTCTTTATTTCTTTTGATTGATTTTAATTTGAAGTCTATTTTGTTAGTTATTAGGATAGCTATACATGCTTGTTCCTTAGGCACATTCAATTGGAAAATCTTTTCCCAACTCTACTCTGAGGTAATATCTGTCTTTGAGGTTGAGGTGTGTTTCTTGTATGCATCAGGAGGATGGGTCCTGTTTTTGTATCCATCCTGTTAGTCTTCGTCTTTTTATAGTTGAATTGAGACCATTCATACTAAGAGATATTAGTGACCAGTGATTGTTAATTCCTATTATATTTTGTTTTGTTGTTAATGATGATAGCGTGTGTGTGTGTTTCTCTTCTTTGAGGTTTGCTCATGTGAGATTATCTATTGCCTGTGATTTTATGCATATAGCAAGCTTCTTTGGGCTGGAATTTTCCTTCTAGTACTTACTGTAGGGATGGATTTGTAGATAGGTATTGTTTAATCTGGTTTTGTCATGGAATATCTTGTTTTCTCCATCTATAGTGATTGAAAGTTTTGCATGGTATACTAGTCTGGGCTGGCATCCATGGTCTCTTAGTGTCTGCAGAATGTCTGTCCAGGCCCTTCCAGCTTTAAAAGTCTCATTGAGAAGTCTGGTGTAATTGTGACATGTCAGCCTTTATATGTTACTTGGCCTTTTCACTTTGCAGTGCTTAGTTTTCTTTATTCTGTATGTTTGGCATTTTGATTATTATATGGCAAGGGAAGGAAACTTTTTTGGGGTAGGGGAAATTCAGTCTATTTGGTGTTCTGTAAGCTTCTTATACTTTCATAGGCATATCCTCCTTTAGGTTGGGAAAGTTTTCATTTATGACTTTGTTGAATATATTTTCTGTGACTTTGACCTGGAATTCTTCTTCTATCTCTATTATCCTTAGGGTTGGTCTTTTCATGATGGCCCATATTTCCTGGATGTTTTGTGTTGAGAATTTGTTGGATTTAACATTTTTTTGACTGATGAGTCTGTTTCCTCTATTGTATTTTCTACGCTTGAGATTCTCTCTTCCATCTCTTGCATTCGGTTGGTTATGCTTGCATCTGTAGTTCCTGTTGATTTACCCAGATTTTCCATTTCTAGAATTCCCTCAGTTTGTGTTTTCTTTATTGCCTCTATTTCAGTTTTCAAGTCCTAGATTTATTTGATTGTTTTTTCTTGGTTTTCTTGGCTTTTTAAGGGATTAAAAAAATTATTCCAACTCTTTGTCTTTTTCTCCATTTCTTTTTTATTTTTTTAATTATGAAGCTGTTGGCTGTTTGCTATGGTTTCTAATTGGCTAGCTCTAACTTAATTATTAGCCCATAATTGCTAATATATATTTTATAAGGACTTATCTTTCTGAGGATGTCATCTCAACATGTCCTGTCATCCCACAATCACATTGCAACTCTCCACCCTTTATTTTATTTCCCAGAATCCTCCTTAACTCCTACTCCCACCTATCTTGTTTCCCTGTTGGCCAATAGTGCTTTATTTACATGCACACAGAAGGACTTTCCTAATCATCTCCTCTTTTCTTCCTAAATCAAAATAAAGGTTTTAACTTTAACATAGTAAAATATATAACAAGGCAGTTATTAAGCAAAAACTATAAATACAGCATTTAGTCCATTAACATTTAGCAAGATTTAAAGAAAATATCATCTATCCTATCTTTGTGAGTCTAAAGGCTTATATGCAACTTATCTTTAATCCTAACTTAGGAAAACCATAATTATAACTAGCTGTCTTTAACTCCATCAAAGACCACAGAAGGATAATATGTAAAATCTAGAATTGACAGAGACATCTTACTACCTGGACAGTCACCCGAAGTTCCTCGGTAATGTTGGGTCATCCATCTTCAGCCCATAGGCCACATTGTGTCTGCCAGACTTCTCAGAAAGCAGGAAATTTTAAACTGTCCATATGCCTTGGCAGTTTGTCAGTCATTTTTCTTTATCCTGCAGAATGTCTGGCAGAACTGTTCCATTTCCTCCATTTCTTAATGGATTTTTTATTTCTTCTTTCCCCCTCCCCCTGTGCTCCCAATTTACTCAGGACATCTTGTTCCTTCCCCCTTCTCAGGGAGTCCATGTATGTCTCTTTTAGGGTCCTCCTTATTTTCTAGCTTCTCTGGGGTTGTGGACTGTAGGCTGTTTATACTTTGCTGTATGTCTAAAATCCAATTATGAGTGAGTACATACCATGTTTGTCTTTCTGTGACTGGGTTACTTCACTCAGGATGGTTTCTTCTAGTGCCCACAAATTTCAAGATTTCATTGTGTGTTGTTCCCCCCATCCCACTTAGTAGTACTCCATTGTGTAAATGTACTACATTTTCTTTATCCATTGTTCGGTTGAGGGGCATCTAGGTTGCTTCCAGGTTCTGGTTATTATAAACAATGCTGCTATGAGCAGAGCTGAAGAGATGTCCTTGTGGTATAAATGTACATCCTTTGGATATGTGCATAAGAGTGGAATTTCTGGGTCTTAAGGTAGATTGATTCCTGTTTTCCTGAGAAACTCCCATACTGATTTCCAAAGTGGCAGCATAAGTTTGCACTCCCACCAGTAGTGGAGGAGTGTTCCCCTTTCTTCACATCCTCTCCAGCATAGACTGTCACTGGTGTTTTTGATTTTAGCCATTCTGACTGGAGTGAGATGGTATCTCGGAGTTATTTTGATTTGCATTTCCCTAATGGCTAAGGATACTTTCTTAAATGCCTTTTGAGACATTCTCCATTGAGAATTCTCTATTTAGACCTGTACCCCATTTTTCCCATATTTTTTATTTAACTTTTTATGCATGTCACTTTCAGTTCCCACTCCCTCCTCTCTTCCCCCACCCCCCCAATCCTCCCAACCCCTCACCTCCACTTCATCTCCCCTCCACTCCCCAGGGAGGGCAAGGGCCTCCATGAGGGATTTCCAGAGTCCTTCACATCATCCCAGGAATGGCCCAGGTTCTTTCCCATGCGTCCAGGCTGAGAGAGCATCCCTCCCCGTGGCATGGGCTCCCAGAGTCCCTCTGTATGCCAGGAATAAATACTGCTCCACTCTTCAAGGTCCCACAGATTGCCAAGGCCTCCTCTCTGTCACCCAGGTTCGGTGGGAGGATGTCTGGATCAGTCCCATGCTGTCCCCGCAATCATCAGTCTGGGGTCCATGCGATGCTCCTTATTTAGGTCAGCTGCCTCTGTGAGCCTCGCCAGCCCGATCCCAATTCCCTTGGTCATCACTCCTCTTTACAAATGGGTTCCTGGAGTTCAATTCGGTTCACAGCTGTGGGTGTCTGCCTCCATCTCCAACAGCCACTGGATGAGAGTTCTAGGATGGCATATAAGGCAGTCATCATTCTCACTATCATGGGAGGGCATTTTAAGTAGCCTTAATGCCAGTTGGTGTCATTCCTGTAGATCTGTGAGGATCTCAATATTGCCAGATCTCTCCTCTAACTTATAATGGCTCCCTCTTTTATGGTATCTCCCATCCGTTTCTCCTCTATTCTTCCCTGGCTCAACCTTCTTGCTCTCCCGTGTTGTCCTCTCTTCTCCTCTTCTCTCCCTCATTTTCTCCCATCTCCTTCTGCCAAACCCTTCTCCCCCTCCCCAATCTAATTAGGAGATCGCATCCCACAACCCTTCTCCGGGTTATCATGCATATCTCTCTTAGGGTTCTCCCTGCACCCCAGACTCTCTGGTGGTGGGATTGTGGGCTGGCAAAGCCCTCCTCCATGTCTAAAAAATATATGAGTGAGTACATACCATGTTTGTCTTTTTGTGACTGGGTTACCTCACTCAGAATGGCTTCTTCTAGTGCCACCAATTTGCCTGTAAATTTCAAGATTCCATTTTTTTTCCTGCTGAGTAATACTCCATTGTGTAAATGTACCACATTTTCTTTATCCACTCTTCAGTTGAGAGTCATCTAGGTTCTTTCCAGGTTCTGGCTATTACAAATAATGCTGCTATGAACATAGTTGAGCAGATGTCCTTATTGTATGAGGGTACATCTTTTGGGTATATATACCTAAGAGTGGAATTGCTGGATCTTTTGGTAGACGGATTTCCATTTTTCTGAGGAATCTTCATACTGATCTCCAAAGTGGCTGCACAAGTTGGCATTCCCACCAGCAGTGGAGTAGTGTACCCCTTTCTCCACATCCTCTCCAGCATAAACTGTCATTAGTGTTTCTGATTTTAGCCATTCTGACAGGAGTGAGATGGTATCTCAGAGTTGTTTTGATTTGCATTTCCCTAATGGCTGAAGATGTTGAGCACTTTCTCAAGTGTCTCTTGGCCATTTTGGATTCCTCTATTAAGAATTCTCTATTTAGTTCTGTACCCCATTTTTAAATTGGATCCTTTGGTGTTTTGGAGACTTGCTTCTTGAGTTCTTTGTAAATTTTGGAGATCAGCCCTCTGTCTGATGTGGGGTTCATGAATATCTTTTCACATTCTGTGGGCTGTGGTTTTGTCTTGTTTACTGTGTCCTTTGCCCTGCAGAAGCTTCTCAATTTCAGGAAGTCCCATTTATTAATTGTTGATCTCAGTGTCTGTGCTATTGGTGTTATGTTCAGGAAGTGGTCTCCTGTACCAATTTGTTCAAGGGTACTTCCCACTTTCTCCTCTAAGAGATTCAATGTGGCTGGATTTATGTTGAGGTCTTTGATCCATTTGGACTTAAGTTTTGTGCATGGTGATAGATATGGGTCTCTCTGTTATCTTTTACATTCCAGCATCCAGTTACTCCAGCACCATTTGTTGAAGATGCTTTCTTTTTTCCATTGTATAGTTTTAGCTTCTTTGTCAAAGATCAGGTGTTCAAAAGTGTGTGGGTTGATATCAGGGTCTTCGATTTGATTGGTCTACCTGTCTGCTCTTGTGCCAATATCAAGCTGTTTTCAGGACTATAGTATCTCAAGCTATAATAGAGCTTGAAGTCAGGGATGGTGATGCCTCCGGAAGTTCCTTTATTGTACAGGGTTGCCTTGGCTATCCTGGGTCTTTTGTTTTTCCATATAAAGTTGAGGATTGTCCTTTCGAGGTCGGTGAAAAATTGTGTTGGTATTTTGATAGGGATTGCATTGAATCTGTAGATTGCTTTTGGTAAGATTGCCATTTTTACTACTGTTGATCCTACCTATCCAAGAGTATGGGAGATCTTTCCATTTTCTGGTATCTTCTTTAATTTCTTTCTTTAAAGACTCAAAGTTCTTACTATACAGATCTTTCACTTGTTTGGTTAGCATTACTCACAAGATATTTTATGGTGTTTGTGGCTATTGTAAAGGGTGATGTTTCTCTGAATTCTTTCTCATCCCCTTTATTGTCTATATATAGTAGGGCTACTGATTTTTTTGAGTTAATTTTGTATCCTGCCACTTTGCTGAAGGTGTTTATCAGCTGTAGGAGTTTCCTGGCAGAATTCTTTGGTTCACTTACATAGACTATCATATCGTCTGCAAATAGTGAAAGTTTGACTTCTTCCATTCCAATTCATATTCCCTTGATCTTCTTTTGTTGTCTTATTGCTCAAGCTAGAACTTCAAGTACAATATTGAAGAGATATGGAGAGAGTGGACATCCTTGTCTTATTCCTGATTTTAGAGGAATCACCTTCAGTTTCTCTCCATTTAGTTTGATGTTGGCTGTTGGTGTGCTGTATATTGCTTTTATTATGTGTAGGTATGTCCCTGTTATTCCTGATCTCTCCAAGACCTTTATCATGAATGGATGTTGTATTTTGTCAAAGGCTTTTTCAGCATGTAGTGAGATGATCATGTGGTTTTTCTTTTTCAGATTGTTTATATGGTGGATTACATTGATGGATTTTCATATGTTGAACCATCCCTGCATCCCTGGGATGAAGCCTACTTGATCAGTGGTGAATGCTTGTTCTTAATGTGTTCTTGGATTCGATTTGCCAGTATTTTACTGAGTATTTTTGCATCACTGTTCATGAGGGAGATTGGTCTGTAATTCCCTATCTTGGTTGTGTCTTTGTGTGGTTTGGCTACTAATGTAATTGTAGCCTCATAAAAAGAATTTGGCAGTGATCCTTCTGCTTCTATTGTGTGGAACAATTTGAGAGTATTGTTGCCTTGATTTTTGGTAGAATTCAGCACTGAAAACATCTGGCCCTGGACTTTCTTGGTTGGAAGACTTTTTATGGCTGTTTCTATTTCTTTAGGGGATTATATATCTGTTTATATTGTTTATCTCTTCTTGATTTAATTTTGGTAAGTGATATCTATCCAGAAAATCATCCATTTCCTTCAGATTTTCCAATTTAGTGGAGTACAGATTTTCAAAGTATGACCTGATGATTCTTTGTATTTCCCCAGTGTCTGTTGTTATGTCCCCTTTTTCATTTCTGATTTTGTTAATTAGCATGTTTTCTCTCTGTCTTTTGGTTAGGTTTGATAGAGGTTTGTCTATCTTGTTGATTTTCTCAAAGAACCAACTCTTTGTTTCATTGATTCTTTGTATTGTTTTCTTTATTTCTACTTTATTGATTTCAGCTCTCAATTTGATTATTTCCTGGCATCTACTCCTCCTGGGTGAGTTTGCCTCTTTTTGTTCTAGAGCTTTCAGGTGTTCTGTTAATTCTCTAGTGTGGCAATTCTCCAGTTTCTTCATGTGGGCACTTAGTGCATATGAATTTTCCTCTTAGAACTGCTTTCAAAGTGTCCCAAAGTTTTGGGTATGTGTGCCTTCATCTTCATTGAATTCTAGGAAGTCTTTTATTTCTTTCTTTATTTCTTCCTTTACCCAGGGGTGATGCAATTGAGCATTGTTCAGTTTCCATGAGTTTGTGAGGTTTCTGCAGTCTGTGTTGACAGTGAATTCTAATTTTAAACCTTGGTGGTTCGAAAGGGTACAGGGTGTTATTCTACTTTTTTTGTATCTGTTGAGGTTTGCTTTACTGCCAAGAATGTGGTCGATTTTAGAGAAGGTTCCGTGTGGTGCTGAGAAGAAGGTATATTCTTTTATGTTTGGGTGGAATGTTCTATAGATTTCTGTTAAACCCAATTGGGTGATAACTTCTGTTACTTCCTTTGTTTCTTTGTTAAGTTTCTGTCTGGTGGACCTGCCCAGTGGTGAGAGTGGGGTGTTGAAGCCTCCCACTATAAGTGTGTGGGGTTTAATGTGTGATTTGAGTTGTAGTAATGTTTATTTTATGAACGTGGGTGCCTTTATATTTGAAGCATACATGTTCAGAATTGAGACTTCTTCCTGTTGGGGTTTTCCTATGATGACTATGAAATGTCCTTCTTTATCTCTTTTTATTAATTTTAGTTTGAATTCTATTTTGTTAGATATTAGGATAGTTACACCCACTTGCTTCTTATGTCCATTTAATTGGAAAGTCTTTTCCCAACCCTTAATTTTGAGTAATCATCTGTCTTTGAAATTGAGGTGTGTTTCTTCTATGCAGCACATGGATGGATTCTGTCATTGTATCCATTCTGTTAGCCCGTGTCTTTTTATAGGTGAGTTAAGACCCTTGATATTCAGGGATATTAATGGCCATTGATTGTTTCTCCTATTTCTGATTTCTGGTTGTTAGATTATCTATTGCTCATGTTATTTTGAGTGTAGTTAACTTTGTTGGGTCGGAGTTTTTCTTCTAGAACTTTCTGTAGGGCTGGATTTGTGGATACGTATTGCATAAATCTGGTTTTGTCATGAAATATCTTGATTTCTTCATCTACAGTGATTGAAAGTTTTGCTGGGAATAGTAGTCTTGGCTGGAATCTGTGGTCTCCTAGTGTTTATAGAACATCTATCCAGGAGCTTCTGGCTTTCATAGTTTCTTTATACGTTACTTGGCCTTTTTCCTTTGCTGCTTTTAATAGTAATTATTCGTTCTTTATTCTGTGTGTTTGGTGTTTTGACTATTATGTGGTGAGGGGACTTTTTTGGAGGGCGTGCAGTCTATTTGGTGTTTGGTAAGCTTCTTGTAGTTTCGTAGGAATCTCCTTCTTTAGGTTGGGAAAATTTTCTTCGATGATTTTCTTGAATATGTTTTCTGTACCATTGTGCCTGGCTTCTTTGCCTTCTTCTATACCTATTATTGTCAGATTTGGTCTTTTCACGGTGTCCCATATTTCCTGGATATTTTGTGTTAAGGATTTGTTGGATTTAAGACTTTGTTTTGCCGATGAGTCTATTTCCTTTAGTTTATCTTCAGCTTACCAGCTTCTGTCTTCCATCTCTTGTATTCTGTTAGTTATGCTTGCATCTGTTGTTCCTGATTTTTTTCACCTTTTCCAGCATTACCTCAGTTTGTGTTTTTCTTATTGTCTCCATTTCAGTTTTCAGGTCTTGAACTGTTTGAATTGTTTCCTTCATCTGTTGGATTGTTTTTTCTTGCCTTTCCTTAAGAGATTTGTTGATTTCTTGCATTTTTTTTGGTTTGTCTTTTCTTCCATTTCTTTAAGGGATTTTCTCATATCCTCTTTGAGGGCCTCTATCACTTTCAGGAGGTCATTTTGAAGGTCATTATTTTCTGTTTCATCTGTGTTGGTACGTTCAGGTTTTGCTGGTGTAGAGTTTCTAGACTCTGGTGGTGTCATACTGGTTCCTCTGTTGTTAGCTGTGTTTTTATATTGCCTTCTTTTCATCCTTTGTTTCAGTGGGAGTTCGTGGGCTTCCCTTCCTCTCCTGGTGGGTTTGGTTCTAAGTATCCTTTCCAGTGTGTTAAACAGGTCCAATACTTCAATGGGTGCAGGTGGGTCTGGGACACTCTCAAGCACAGGGTGGAGACCAGAGGGTACTTAAGCACCAGGAAGAAACTTAAACACTTTGGCACTTAACTTCCAGGAAAGGACATGAAGACACTGAAGACTTAGGTGTGGGCAGATTCAGGGTAATCCTTCCAGGGGTTCAGGTCCCCTCTAGGTGCAGAAAACACCCAGGGAGCTGGAGCTGGGGGATATAGGGAGTTGGGGCTTAGAACAGGGCCCCTACTCACCTTAAGCACCTTAAGAGCCAGGAAAGCTGTATCTCATTTTTAAATTGGAATTTTTTTGGTGTTTTGGAGACTCCAGGACTTCTCTCCCACCAACGAGACCAGGAAACTAGTGGATCCAGGGAGACCAGGGGACCCGCTGTTCCGGGGGGACCAGGTACAACAGGCCCTGCATAGGGGCCTGTGTTCCAGTGTCTGGGGATTGCCTGGGAACTGCACAGAGCTTCCAATCCTGGCAGGAGCCAAACACCCCAGACTCCAGGTCTTCTCTCCCACCAACGAGACCAAGAAAACAGCCGATTCAGCAAAAGGCCCAGGGGACCAGGTGAGAGGCTAAGCACCCCAGATTCCTGGTGTTCTTCTCCACCCAAGGGACCAGAAGTAGGACAAGGAATAGAAGAACTACCAGATTATTTGACTTGCTAGAACCCACCAAAAGGGAACTCTGGTCCCCTAACCACCAGACCATAAGGGTCTCTTTCTGTACCCACTAGAAGAAGAGATGGGAAAGAGACAATGCAAAAACACACTCAGCAACAGAAAAACAAATATGACACCACAAGATTCTAGAGACTCCACACGAGCAAGACTCCAACCTTCCAATGCAAATGAAGCAGAAGAGA
Organism: Mesocricetus auratus; assembly: GCF_017639785.1. Lineage (NCBI taxonomy): Eukaryota > Metazoa > Chordata > Mammalia > Rodentia > Cricetidae > Mesocricetus > Mesocricetus auratus. The sequence goes on along the minus strand of NW_024435479.1, from coordinate 20,756 downwards.
ATGACCTTAAAACCACTTTCATGAAAATGATAGAGGACCTAAAAGAGGACTCATGGAACTCCCTCAAAGACAACAAAAGGAGATAAAGGGGATACAAATAGGAAAAGAAGAAGTCAAACTTTCACTATTTGCAGATGATATGATAGTTTACATAAGTGACCCAAAAAACTCTGCAAGGTTACTCCTAGAGCTGATAAACACCTTCAGGAATGTGGCAGGATACAAGGTAAACTCAAAAAAATCAGTGGCCCTATTATATACAGATGATGAAGTGACTGAGAAGGAAATCAGAGAAACATCAGCTTTTACAATAGCCAAAAACAGCATCAAATATCTGGGGATAATGTTAACCAAGGAAGGGAAAGACCTGTATATCAAGAACTTTGTGTCTTTGAAGAAAGAAATCAAAGAAGATACCAGAAAATGGAAAGATCTCCCATGCTCTTGGATTGGTAGGATCAACATAATAAAAATGGCAATCTTGCCAAAAGCAGTCTATAGATTCAATGCAATCCCTATCAAAATTCCATCACAATTCTTCAAGGACCTGGAAAGAACATTAATCAACTTTATATGGAAAAACAAAAGGCCCAGGATAGCCAAAACATCCCTATACAATAAAGGAACTTCCAGAGGCATCACCATCCCTGACTTCAAGCTCTGTTATAGAGCTATAGTACTGAAAACAGCTTGGTATTGGCACAAAAATAGGCAGGTAGACCAATGGAACCGAATCGAAAGCCCTAATTTTAACCCACACACCTATGAACACCTGATTTTTGACAAAGAAGCTAAAACTATACAGTGGAAAAAGAAAGCATCTTCAACAAATGGTGCGGGCATAACTGGGTACTGGTATGCAGAAGACTGCAGATAGATCCATGTTTATCGCCTTGTACAAAACTTAAGTCCAAATGGATCAAAGATCTCAACATACATCCAGCCACACTGAAACTTTTAGAAGAGAAATTGGGAGATACTCTTCAACGAGTTGGTACAGGAGACCACTTCCTAAACATAACACCAGTGGCACAGGCACTGAGATCGACAATTAACAAATGGGACCTTCTGAAACTAAAAAGCTTCTGTAAGGCAAAGGACACAGTCAAAAAGACAAAAAGGCAGGCCACAGAATGGGAAAAGATATTCACTAACCCTACATCTGACAGAGGGCTAATCTCCAAAATTTACAAAGAACTCAAGAAACAAGTCTCCAAAACACCAAAGGATCCACTTGAAAGGTGGGGTACAGAGCTAAATAGAGAATTATCAGTAGAGGAGGCTAAAATGTCCAAGAGACACTTAAGAAAGTGCTCAACATCCTTAGCCATCAGGGAAATGCAAATCAAAACAACTCTGAGATACCATCTTACTCCTGTCAGAATGGCTAGAATCAAAAACACCGAAGACAATTTATGCTGGAGAGGATGTGGAGAGAGAGGAACACTCCTCCACTGCTGGTGGGAATGCCGACTCATACAGCCTCTTTGGAAATCAGTATGGAGATTCCTCAGGAAAATGGGAATTAATCTACCACTAGACCCAGCAATTCCACTCTTAGGCATTTATCCAAATGAGGCAGGTTCATACAACAAGGGCATCTGCTCCACTATGTTCATAGCAGCATTGTTTGTAATAGCCAGAACCTGGAAGCAACCTAGATGCCCCTCAACTGAAGAGTGGATAGAGAAAATGTGGTACATTTACACAATGGAGTATTACTCAGCAGAAAAAAACAATGGAATCTTGAAATTCGCAGGGAAATGGATAGCACTGGAAGAAACCATCCTGAGTGAGGTAACCCAGTCGCAAAAAGACAAACATGGTATGTACTCACTCATATATGGATTTTAGATATGGATCAGGATAGGGCCATTCTGCACTTCCACAGATAGAGAGTCTGGGAAACAGGAAAGAACCTAAAATATATGCATATATGCATAGTACCCAAGAGAAGAGGATGGAGACAAGATCCTCTGAATGGATGGGGAACACGGCGAGGGTCGGGGGAGTGGGACCCGGGAAGAATAGAGGGGTAAAGAGGAAGGGAGTTGGTCATGGGGGAACAGGAAGTTGAGGGGGTAGGGGTAGAATAGGGGGAAGAGGGAATCATAGGATCGAAGACAGATCAGGCACCAGAGTGACCTCGAGTGATCCAAAGGTATAACATCAATTGGCAAGCTAAGCAATAGTGGAGGGACCACATCGAATGCCCATTCCTGATAATGAACTTGATGTCTATAACCATCCGGGAGCCTTCATCCTGTGACTGATGGAAGCAGAGGCAAGCACACAACTAATCACTGAACTGAACCCAAGGAACCCAGTGACAGAGAGAGAGGAGTGATGAGCAAATTGACAAAGAATGGGCTGGCAAAACCAGCAGAGACAGCTGATCTGAACAGGGAGTGCTCTTGGACCCCAGACCGACAGTGGGGAGGCCAGCATGGGACTGATCTGGACCCCCAAATGTGAGTGTCAGTGAGAAGGCCTGGGCAACCTATGGGGCCCTGAGCTGTGGATCAGTGTCTATCCCTGGTATACAAACTGTCTTCATGTGCCTATAGCACAACGAGAGATGCTCTCTCAGCCTGGATTCTTAGGGAGTGCCTTGACCCTACCCAGAGTAAAATGACAGACTCTAGATATCCCCTATGTGGAAGGATTTGGCAATAGCATGGGAGGGGAGGAAGGGGAGTGAGGGAAGAGGGGAGGGAGAGGGAACTGGGATTGACATGTAAAACAAGCTATTTAAAATTAAAATAAAAATGATAATAATAAAAAAAGAGAAAAAAAGAAAAAAAGAAATGGATGAAAAAACAAACCAAAAAATGCAAGAAATGGAAGAAGAAAAAAGCAAAAAAGGCAGGAAATGGAAGAAGAAACAAAGCAAAAAATGCAAGAAATGGAAGAAAAAACAAACCAAAAAATGAAAGAAATGGAAGAAGAAACAAACCAAAAAAGGCAGGAAATGGAAGAAAAATCAAACCAAAAATGCAAGAAATGGAAGAAAAAGCAAACCAAAAATGCAAGAAATGGAAGAAAAAGCAAACCAAAAGATGCAAGAAATGGAAGATAGAACAAACCAAAAAATTCATAAAAGGCAACAAATGGACAAAAAGATAAACTGAAAATTGCAGGAAACAATGCAAACAGTGCAAGGCTTGAAAACTGAAATAGAGACAATAAAGAAACACAATCTGAAGAAAAGCAGGAAATGGAAAATCTGGGCAAACGGTCAGGTACTACTGATACAAGCATTACCAACAGAATACAAGAAATGGAAGAGAGAATCTCAGGTGTTGAAGATACACTAGGAGAAATGGATTCATCAACCAAAGAAAATCTTAAGTCCAACAAATCCTTAACGCAAAACATCCAGGAAATATGGGACAACTTGAAAAAGACCAAACCTAAGAATAATAGGTATAGAAGAAGGAGAAGAAAACCACCTCAAAGGGGCAGAAAACATATTCAACAAAAGCAGAGAAGAAAACTTTCCCAACCTTAAGAAAGACATGCCAATGAAGGTACAAGAAGCTTACAGAACACCTAATAGAGTGGATCACAAAAAATGTCCCCTTGCCACATAATAATCAAGACCCCAAACATACAGAATAAAGAAAGAATATTAAGAGCAGCAAAGGAAAAAGGCCGAGTAACATATAAAGGCAGACCTATCAGAATTACACCTGACTTCTCCATGGAAACTATGAAAGCCAGAAGGTTCTGGATAGATATTCTACCAACACTAAGAGATCATGGATGCCAGCCCAGACTACTATACAAGGCAAAGCTCTCAATCACTGTAGATGGAGAAAAGAAGATATTCCATGACAAAACTAGATTCAAGCAATACGTATCCACTAGCCCAGCCCTACCGAAAGTTTTGGAAGGAAAAATCCAACCCGAGGAAGTTAACTACATCCAGAAAAACATAGGCATTAGAGAATCCCTCTCTACCAACAGCCAAAAGAACAAAGGGGTGAAATTCCACACATAATTCCACCAACAACAACCATTCCAAATCAAAGAAGAATGAGCAATCAATGGACATTAATATCCCTCAATATTAATGGCCTTAAGTCACCCATAAAAAGACACTGCTAGCAGAATGGATTAGAAGACAGAACCCATACTTCCGCTGCATACAAGAAACACACCTCACCCTCAAAGACACACATTACATGAGAGTTAAAGGTTGAGAAACATTTTCCAATCAAATGGACCCAAGAAACAAGCAAGGGTAGCAATCCTAATATCTAACAAATTAGACTTTAAAATAAAATCAATCAAAAGAGTTGAAGGAGGTCATTGCATACTCATCACAGGAGAAATCCACCAAGATGAAGTGTCTATCCTGAACATCTATGCCCCAAATACAAAGGCATCCACATTCGTACAAGAAACATTCCTAAAACTTAAATCACATATAAGGCCCCACACACTTACAGTGGGAGATTTCAACACCCCATTCTCACCACTAGACAGGAATACCAGACAGAAACTCAACAAAGAAGCAAAGGGTCTAATAGAAGTAATGACCCAACTTGGATTAACAGACATCTATAGAACATTTCATCCACATAAAAAATATACCTTCTTCTCAAAACAACATGGAATCTTCTCAAAAATCGACCACAATCTTGGCAACATATCAAACCTCAACAGTTACAAAAAAGTTGGAATAACTCCATGCATCTTATCAGACCACCATGCTTTAAAATTAGAATTCAACAACAACACAAATTGCAGAAACTCTATAAACTCATGGAAATTGCATGATGCACAACTGCACCATTCCTGGGTCAAAGAAGAAATAAAAACAGAAATTAAAGACGTCCTAGAATTCAATGAGAATGAAGACACAACATACCCAAACCTATGGGACACTTTGAAAGCAGTGCTACGGGGGAAGTTCATAGCACTATGTGCCCACATAAAAAAACTGCAGAATAGTTATACTAGAGAATTAACAGCACAGCTGAAAGCTCTAGAACACAAAGAAGCAAACTCCCCCAGGAGGAGTAGACACCAGGAAATAATCAAATTGAGGGCTGAAATCAATAAAGTAGAAACTAGGAAAACAATACAAGGAATCAATGCAACGAAGAGTTGGTTCTTTGAGAAAATCAACATAATAGACAAACCTTTGTCCAAACTTACCAAACAGCAGAGTGTGAACATGCAAATTAACAAAATCAGAAATGAAAAGGGGGACATAACAACGGACTCTGAGGAAATTCAGAGAATCATCAGGTCATACTTTGAAAACCTGTACTCCACAAAATTCGAAAATGTAAAGGAAATGGACGACTTCCTGGATAGCTATCACTTGCCAAAATTAAATCAAGAACAGATAAGCAATTTAAATAGACCTAAAACCCCTATGGAAATAGAAGCAATCATCAATAGTCTCCCAACCAAAAAAAGCCCAGGACCAGATGGCCTCAGTGCAGAATTCTACCAGAAATTCAAAGAACAGCTTATACCAATTCTTCTCAAAGTATTCCATGCAGTAGACGTGGAAGCGTCTTTGCCAAACTCATTCTTTGAGGCTTCAATAACCTTGATCCCCAAGCCACACAAAGACACATCTAAGAACAAGAACTTCAGACCCATATCCCTCATGAACATGGATGCAAAAATACTCCATTAAATACTGGCAAATCGGATCCAAGAACACATCAAAACCATCATTCATCACGATCAAGTAGGTTTCATCCCAGGGATGCAGGGATGGTTCAACACACATATGAACATCTGATCTTTGACAAAGAAGCTAAAAATATATAATGGAATAAAGAAAGCATCTTCAACAAATGGTGCTGGCATAACTGGAGGCTGGCATGTAGAAGAATGCGGATCAATCCACGTCTACTGCCATGCACAAAACTTAAGTCCAAATGGATCAAAGACCTCAACATAAATCCAGCCACACTGAACCTCTTAGAAGAGAAAGTAGGTGGTACCCTTGACCGAATTGCTACAGGAGACAGCTTCCTGAACATAACAACATGAGCACAGACAGTGAGATCAACAATTAATAAATGGGACCTCCTGAAACTGAGAAGCTTCTGTAAGGCAAAGGACACAGTCAGCAAGACAAAACGGCAGCCCACAGAATGGGAAAAAATATTCACTAACCCCACATCTGACAGAGGGCTGATCTCCAAAATTTACAAAGAATTCAAGAAGCAAGTCTCCAAAACAACAAAGGATCCAATTAAATAGTGGGCTGCAGAACTAAATAGAGAATTTTCAATAGAGGAGTATAAAATGCCTGAAAGGCACTTGAGAAAGTGCTCAGCATTCTTAGCCATCCGCGAAATGCAAATCAAAACAACTCTGAGATACCATCTCACTCCTGTCAGAATTGCTAAAATCAAAATCACCAAAGACAATTTATGCTGGAGAAGATGTGGTGAGAGGGGAATACTCCTGCATTGCTGGTGGGAGTGCCAGCTTGTTCAGCCACTTTGGAAATCAGTATGGAGAGTCCTCAAAAATATGGGAATAAACCTACCAAAATACCCAGCAACTCCACTCTTAGGCATATATCCAAAAGATGCCCATTCATACAACAAGGATGTCTGTTCCACTATGTTCATAACAGCATTATTTGTAATAGCCAGAACTTGGAAGCAAGCTAGATGCCCCTCAACTGAAGAGTGGATAGAGAAAATGTGGTACATTTACACAATGGAGAACTATTCAGCAGAAAAAAACAATGGAATCCTGAGATTTGCAGGGAAATGGATGACCCTAGAAGAAACCATCCTGAGTGAGGTAACGCAGTCACAAAAAGAGAAACATGGCATGTACTCTCCTATATATGGATTTTAGAAGTAGATCTGGGGAGTGCCGGCCTACAATCCCATGGACAGAGTGTCTGGGAAACAGAACCTTCATTCAGTGGCTGATGGAAGAATAGGCAGACTCCCACGGCTAAGCGCTGAGCTGAACTCAAGAAAGCCAGTAACAGAGAGGGAGGACTGATGACCAAACGGATTAAGACTGGGCTGGTTTAACCCCAGAAACAGCTGACCTGACAAAGGTTAACTCTTGAATCCCAGGCTGATGCCTGTGAATCCAGCTTGGGCAGATCAAGACCCCCTGAATGCAGGTGTCAGTGAGGCGGCCTAGATAATGTATTGAGCCTTGGGCAGTAGATCAGTATTCATCCCGAGTATACACATGGATTTTGGACTCCCATCCAGCAATGTGAGATGCAGTCTCACCCTGAACTCTTGGGGGAGGGTCTGGGCTTTGCCCTGGATGAAATGACAGACTGTGGACACCCTCATGGAGGGCCTCACCCTCCCTGTGGAAATGAGGGGATATTGGGAGGGAGTTTGGGGGTAATGGGAGGAGGAGAGGGAAACAGAGAGGAACCTGGAACTGACTTGTGAAGCAACGTTGTTTCTAATCTAAATTTAAACTTAAAAATGAAAAAGTAGATTCAATCATCTACCACTTTATCTTATCATTTTTATATTCCCCTCCTTTTCTTTCAGAGAGAGACCTTTAACTTTAAACACCTACAATCCATTTGTTGGGAATATGGGCATAGTTCTCTAAACTGTTTTTTGGGGTACTGATATTTTTGATGGAACCTTGAGATAATTGGGATAATAAAGTTCAAGCTGGAGTAGTCTGTGAGTCTGGAGCATCTCAGCCAGCAGCCTTGAAGCTGTTCTGGATGCTGGATCATCTTGGCCATCAGTTTTTATTGGTGTCTGGTTCCTTTGTTCTAAAAATGCATAAACTTTTAAAGGTAACATACAAGTGTGGACTGTATGGTGAACATAAGTCAGTTAAAAGGATTTTTTTGTTTTATGTTTGAGATGGTAAAATATATGCTATTTGTTTAGTAGTTCTTTTAGTTTTATTTATTTATTTAATGTCTGCAGTCAGGATTTCAGGGAGTAGTCCCCAATTAACCTGATTTTCTTTAACCTGTAATGAAGCAATAGCTTCTCATCTCCTGTGGAAATAAAGGCACAACCTCTTCCCCCAGGTAACATATCTTTTGCCTTAAATTTTGAAGTCAAGACATTTTTAAATTATATATATTGGTTTAATCTGACATCATTCATAATCAAATATATCTTAGCAACCGTGTTTCTTTATTAGCAAACAGAAAATCTAAAGACAACACAATAGCATACAGAATCCAGACTCTGTGTATCTCTGTGTATTTTCTATCTTTACATGCCTTATTTTACTCTAGTCCCTTTTGAGGACTTTAATATATATATATATATATATATATATATATATATATATATATCGACTATCTGTACCTTCTTTTTCTCTCTTAAGCCTATTTATATTTTTAAACACACTGTAACCTGTTTAGAGGTTTTTTCCATCTGAATCTGAACTGTAATCTTTTCTGTCTGCATGAGCAAAATCCCAAACCTGATGGAGTTTGCACTTTCAGCTCAAGTCTGCAGGCAGCAGCTGAGAGACACTTCTCTGTGTTGTGGCCCATGTGGGAGATTGAGGGAACCTGCCATGCAGCTTAGCTCATGGTGTACTGGCAACTGCCAGGAGATGCATCTCTGTACCATGGTAAGCATGAGTGACATGAGACGAGGAAGTTGAATTGGCTTCATTTTATTGTATGTTTAGAAACTTTTTAAAGGATTTCTCTTGTCTAACATGGAAATTCTGGCCCCACATTGGAATGCCATTTGTAGATAGACTTTTCTTTCTTGCTCTCCAGGTCCCAAATAACCAACACAGAGACTCAGTATTAATTATAAATGCTCGGCCAATAGCTCAGGCTTGTTACTAGTTAACTCTTACATTTAAATTAACCCATATTTATTATCTATTCTTTGCTAAATGGCTTGGTACCTTTTCTCCATGTGGCATGTCCATCTGCTCATGACTCCAGATGTTGCCCTTCCTCTTCTTTACATTCTGTCTGTGTCAGGCTGTCTCAGCCAATCTCTCCCTCCCCAGCTGTCGACCAGTCAGTTTTTTTTATTATCAATGAGAGCAATACACGTTTACAGTGTACAAAGATTGTTCCACAACGCCTTGTGATCAACAGTGGTGACCTGCCTGCAAAGATGCCATGGTGTGATAGTGGCACCAAAGTTGTGGGAGCAACCAATAACTCTCCAATTGTAATTAAGGACACTCTATGATATAGAACCCATGCTCGGTCCTACTCAGATGGCCATGAACCTGATGCTGAATAGGTCTAGAACCTAGGAGAAACAAATCTTTTTGCTCTGTTAATGGAATATAGCAATAAAACGACTTCTAATGGCATCTGGTATACTCATAGATCAGTGCCTTGCTCAGCCATCATCAGAAGAAGTGTCTTCCTGCAGCATATGGGAACAGAGATCTACAGCTGGGCATTTTGCAGAGAGACTAAACAAAGCAAAGAAGAAATCTTGGTGTGGGTGAGAATCTTGTACGGTCTGTACAATATCCAAGTTTAGAAGATGGTGTCATTATCCCTACAAGATTGCCAACCCCATACCTGCTTTGGATTGTCACTGTCTCTGTGAACTTGACATGGTTTTAGCTTTTGGTTCCTAGATCAGTTAACAATCACATCATAATATCTTGAAACATGCAGGCAAATGGACACAACTGGAAAAAACCACCCTGAGTGAGGTAACACAGACCCAGAAAGACAAATATGGTATATACTTACTCATAAGCAGATATTATATCTAAAGCAAAACCAGCCTACAGTCTATAACCCCAGAGACGCTAGATAACAAAGATGGCATACATGGATCTGCCTTAGCAGGGGAAATAGACATGATCTCCTGAAACCTTCATCCAGTAACTGATGGAAGCAGATGCAGAGATTCACAACTACCCAGTGGACCAAGCTCCCAGAGTCTAGTTGAAGAGAGGGAGGAGCAATAATATGAGCAAAGGGGTCAAGACCATAATGGGGAAACCTGCAGAGACAGCTGACCTGAACTACTGGGAGCTCACTGGAAAGCAGGGGAACTTGCATAGGACTGCACTAGGCCTCCTGAATGCAGGTGTCAGTGGGTGGCTTGAGCAGTTTGTAGGGCCACTGATAGTGGGACTAGGAGCTATTCCTAATGAATGAACTTCTTTTTGTAGTTCATTTCCTATGGAGAGATACCTTGCTCAGCCTAGACACCAGGGGGCAGAGCTGGTCCTGCTTCAGTGTGGTGGTGATGGGACAGAATTCGTGTATTCCCTATGGGAGGCCTTACCCTCTCTGAAGAGCAGATGGGAGGGTGGGATAAGGGGGAGGTGGGGGAACTGGGATTAATATATAAAATAAAATAAAATGAACTATAAAGTGAAACATGTCACAAGCCCCTAAAACTTACTTCCTTTTTTCTTTTACGTGTATTTATGTAGTGTATTCGTGTGTGTGCATGTGTGCACATGCATGCCATGGCACATATGGCTGGCGTCAGTTCTCTCACTCTCCATGTAGGTACCAGGAATTGAATTCATGTGGCCAGACTTGGTGGCGAGTGCACTTTACTGTCTGAATCTTGCCACATTTCAAACCTGTCTTTATTAGCTCCCTCTTTTCAGGAAAATTCAGATGGAAGTGACAAGAAGGAAAAGAGGCCAAGGATGAAGGAGAGAAGTCTGTGGGTATGGAAGGAAGCGGCGGGTATGGAGGAAGAAGGAGAAACAGTTAACTATCGAAGGGAAGCGTAATGCTCCACAGCTCAAGCTCAGTGGAACACAAATGTTGGGGACATCCAATTATTTTTGTCTTTCTTTTGTTATGAACTGAATTTGTCCCACGGTGGGCAGAAAGGTGGAAACTCAAGACTGGAATAACTATACAGATCTTTCATTTTTCTAGGACTTTATGAGATACAGAGCCTGAAGTTGTGGTAATTAGAGTAGAATTGCATATAACAGGTGATATGGAGTGGCTTGAGACTCAGGTGAGGTCCCATGGTCCTTCTTGCCCTTCTTCTACAAGGTGATGCCAGCGGTTGACTAATCCAGCTGTGATGATCACATTTGGGCACAGCTGAACTTCATAAGATGGCAGTTGTTTGGCTCAGAGGATAATCCTATACAACTAAAGTGCAGGCTGAGAACACCTCTGTCTCTCCATCTTCTGACCAGTATCATTTGTCAAGGCAAATGTGGCATCCCAGGTGCCCCTAAAGGCTTCTTATGACTATAAGGGGCAGGAGGGAAGCCAGGAGAACTAGGGCTGCCTAAGGGAGCAGCAGCCCATGTTCCAGGGCTCTGCTGTTACTCTGAAAGACCAGTATAGGATTCAGTGGGAAGATAAAGGCACTCAAACCAGTTTCCCTGGTGAACTGTGTTGGCTACTTTCCAAAGAAAGGAAGCTGAGAACAGAAGTCAGTACTGTAGGCACAAAGGAGGCTTCCAACTGGAATCAGGGTGGAGGCCCCCACTTCTTGATCAAGGTGCAATTTAAATCATTATAGCTTTGGTGAGGGGTGTCATCTGAGATGTATTAGAACTGTCCTCGGATGTTTGGTGACTTCTTGGGGTCAGAATGTGTGCCCTGGCCACATTGCCCACACGCACTGGGTTGACTGTGGAGAATTTTCCAGTAACATTCAGAATACCATTATTTTTCACAGACCTGGTCATTGTCCCTGAAAATAATGAGCTTCCTTCCCCATAGATGTACATAGGCCTTAAGGCACAAGTATGCAAAGTGCCACCATTTTTCAGGGAGGACCCATTGGCTGCCAGCACTGCCTTCTCAGCCATCATTTTGCTGTATGGGTATGGATCAGACCATGTGCTTTCATGGTCTGTTGTTCCTCATGGCCATTTAGGACGATTTCCTTGTAGGAGTTGGGCCCCGCAACATCAATTGAGCTGGTGTAGATGAAGGCTGGCACACTAGCTTGGACACAGGCCTCCAACAGGTTCAGGGTACCTAATCACAGACAACACACTGTCAGTGTCAGGAGATAACCAAGGGGTCCACAAGATTCTTGTTCATCTCCAGTCTAATCCCAGCTCCCTGGTGCATTCTTTGCTGTTCCCAGATCAGCAGGACCAGGGCATGGGCATATGAGTAGTAAAAAAGGAAAGGGGTGACGTCTGCTATCTGGGAGCCAAGGTTTCTTACCTTCCAGCCTTTACAGACCCCTCTCTCATCGTGTCTGTCTCTCTGTCTCTGTCTCTGTCTCTGTCTCTCTCTCTCTCTCTTTGTGTGTGTTTGTGTGTGTGCATAATCCTGGGACTTTGATTCTGGAAAAGAACAAATTATTTCTATTCTATGGTTTGTCAACACAGTTTTAAAAATGACAATTTGGGCAATGGCAAATGCCTTTAATCCTTTTACTCAGGAGGTAGAGACAGGTGGATTTCTATCAATGGCCTTGTCCCTCATTACCAGAGTGGGCTTCAGGGTACATTTGTCTCCCTTCTAACAGAACTGTTGTGGCTACATTTTTTTCTCTCTCTCTGTCTTTTGTTTTTTGTGACAGGGCTCCTCTGTGGTTTTGGAGGATGTCCTGGAACTATCTCTTGTAGACCAGGCTGGTCTCAACTCACAGCGATCAGCCTGCCTCTGCCTCCCTAGTGCTGGGATTAAAGGCGTGCACCACCAATGCCCAGCTGTTCTTTCCTCATCGGGTCTGTTTACACTGATTCAGACAAAAAGTAACATGTCAAGAGCATCACATGGACTTAGAATGCCCAGGTGGTTTCAGAACACAATCTGATTAAAAAGTGAGTGCGTGTTTTCAATTCCTTGAGGTAGGGGCAGAACAGATTAGGCTTTGGCTAAAGCTTACACTTGAACAACCCCCCAAGCCTCTGATTTCTGTTTGTCATACCCACTTTCAGGGCATTTCTAACAGATTTATAGAACACAAAAGACCCAAGTAAGTTTCCTTGCACACTCAATGGAGAGAGCGCCAATGCTGTGTTCAGCCTTGGGCGTGGAATCTTAAACCCACAGTAGGAGAGAGCATCTGCCTTGAGTCTGGAGTCTGGTGCATAGGGAGAAGAAACTTCCACGTGAGAGCCATCCTAAGTGTATATGTTTCTTATCCAAAAGTCTTTACAAAATGTTTTCGCATACCCTGGGGCCACTCTGGTTACAAAAGGTTCTAAGAAACTAGCACTTTTCTGCTGCGGAATATTTGTTAAAGATGTGTTACATGTGTTTATGCTGTGGAACATTTGTTTAATGATACAAAAAGTGCTGAAATCTTTTATGTTGTATTTGTTTAACTCTGTGCCTGTCTAAGACACCTGATTGGTCTAATAAATAGCTGAATGGCCTAATTGTTAGTCAGGAGAAAGGATAGACTTGGCTGGCAGGCAGAGAGACGAAATAGGAGGGGAAATCTGAGGAGAGGGATCAAGGAATGAGAGGAGGAGAGAGGACACCAGGAGCCAGCCACCCCGCTACACAGCCAGCCATGGAACAAGAAGGAAAGAAAGGCATATAGAATAGAGCAAGAGAAAAGCCCAAAGGCAAAAGGTAGATAGAATAATTAATAAAAAAAACTGGCTAGAAACAAGCCAAACTATGGTTGGGCATTCATAAGTAAGAATAAATCTCCATGCTATTTATTGGGAGCAGGGTGCCCCCCACCGCATACTCCCCCAAAACAGAACAACAACATCAACAGTAACAACAACAAAAAACCATGCTCTTCACATTTTTAGAAACTGGAAAATTAAGTGAGAAGAATATACATTCCTAACAATTTACTGAGAACTTTGAAATCCCAAACCCAACAGTACAGCTTCCTTCTAATTAAGGTCACTCGGGAGCCCTTGCCCATTCTCTTGACCAGTATCCCTTTACAGGCAGTTGGTACCACCACGCTTGGAAATTTGGAAATCGCCCCATCCCAGCAACTGCTGGGGGTCCCAGAGCATCAACCTAAAGCCTCTCTCTACTCTCTAGGTTTGCCAAATAAAAATTGGTCCTCGGAGTCTGGGATCTGAGACCCAATTATTTGTGTTTTAGAAAGAGAATGCTATGAGGCATTAGCTTGTAAAGGGGAGTGGCTTATTTATAGTTCTGTCTAGTGCTAGGGGCAGAAAAGTTCTTAGCCCTTATGTACTGTTCTCATACCAGCATTTTTATAGGAAAGCGAGAACAAAAACCACCAGATACCTGTAGATTTAGCTGTAAGAAAAAAACTGCAACTTGAGAATGTTCACTAGAGGGCGCCTCCTCCTAGGCCCAGCAGGGAATCCCCTGGAGATACTGTAACTTTAAGCATTGCTTATGTCAGGTCCCTATTACGTAAAATGTGGCAATCTGGCCATCTAGTACACCCCCAAAGGACAATGTGTTGGGATCAGTCTCTTAACCCTATTCTGGCCCTGATTTTCTTCAGTCCCCTGTAGTGATATTCTCCTCCAAGCTTGTAGCACTGATCATGACTTTTGGGCGTGGTCACAGGTGCAGATGTGATTGGTTAAAAGGAAAAGGATCGGAGTCAGAAGCCCCTTTGGGTCACTGGGATCGGCGGGTAGCAGGGTCTGTCTCCTTGCAGCAGGAAAGCCACGGCAGTTACTTATTGTTTTCCGTGTAACTTATTTACCAAAAAACTAAACTTCAATTATACTGGGTCTGGTGGGCCTTCAGTCCACCTCAGATCCACAATCCCTTTCTAATCCTGGCATGGCCTTCTCTGGACAGGGGTCGGGGTGGGGAGTTAGAATAGAAAAATACCTTCTGCAGATGAGGTATTAACAAATATTTATTGCTCCTTTGATTGCACTTCATAAAGTAATGGGAATTTTCTAAAGGTAAGAAATGCTTTTGTGGGGGAGATGTAGCCAATGGAGAGAGCTCTAAGGTACAAGAGGTGCTGAATATTTTGGAACTAGAAGCTGAGGCACAGCCACATGTGTGTCACTGGGCAGGTGTGGAGGGAAGAAACCCTGTGGCTGGGTCAGGGACCAGCTGCTGGTGTCTTGAGGAAGACACTACGTTGATCTCTGTGTCAAAGGGAGGCAGTAAGACCTGGGTTGTGCCTCTGTCTCTTCTGGAGAACCTGACAACTATTTCCTGACAGCACCCAGGTCATGTTCCCGCCATCGCCAGTCACATCACTGAGCCTTTGTGTTCAGTGTTCCCTTGTGCTGCTCCACCAGTGACCCGATCCACTCTGAAGTGTTCTCCCTGGCTTCCTCCCAGCCGACAAGGGGCTCATAGCCCAGATCTCGCTGAGCTTTCTTGTAGGAGAAGGTGAACACAGTATTTGAGATTGTGACCAAGTATCGGGTGAAGGGAGGCTGGTAGTTGTAGACCGGACGCAGCAGGAAGTTCACCAATTCCAGCAGGAAGCCAAGCCAGTACAGCAGGGCCACAGGAGGTCTCCAACTGGAATCAGGGCGGAGGCCCCATTTCTTGCTCAGGGTGTTATTTAAGTCATCATAGCTTTGGTGAGGGGTGTCATCTGAGATGTAGTAGAACTGCCCTTGGATGTTTGGTGACTTCTTGGGGTCTTGCAGACCCCTGGCAGCCAGAATGTGTGCCCAGGCTGCATTACTCACATACACTGGGTTGACTGTGGAGAACTTTCCAGTAACTTTCAGAATACCATTATTTTTGATGGCCCTAATCATTATCCCTGAAAGTATTGAGCTTTTTTCCCCATAGATGTACATAGGCCTTAAGGCACAAGTATGCAAAGTGCCACCATTTTTCAGGGAGGACCCATTGGCTGCCAGCACTGCCTTCTCAGCCATCATTTTGCTGTATGGGTATGGATCAGACCATGTGCTTTCATGCTGTTGTTCCTCATGGCCATTTAGGACGATTTCCTTGTAGGAGTTGGGCCCCGCAACATCAATTGAGCTGGTGTAGATGAAGGCTGGCACACTAGCCTGGACACAGGCCTCCAACAGGTTCAGGGTACCTAATCACAGACAACACACTGTCAGTGTCAGGAGGTGGATAAGCCAGCAGATTTACCATGTGCACAGCTTCATGACTGTTTCCATCTTCTAGTCTAATAGAGAAACCTTTACAGATCAGCATGCATTTCCTGCTTCCTGGATACGCAGCCACCATGGCATAACCTGGGGACAACAGGTGGATTCCAGACAGCAAGAATCTCCAGGTTTTTGTGTTCACAGCCCTAAGAGTGTTTGCATGCAAAACTGGGTGTAATTGGGTTTCCTTTTATTTTCAAAGGCACCTAAGGTTTCTTGTTTATCCATTCCTAATGTGTCCATGAGATACTTATAATTTAACCATATAAATTCATGCATGCTTCTTAAATGTACAAAAGCAGATCCTATTCTTAGACTATGTACAAGAGTAGTTCTTTTTAACTCAGAACTGTTTAAGAATTAACATCATGCAAGCTCAACAGAGTTGTGTTCATAGCTACATTTTTTTTGTCATTTGGTAAGAATCAAAACTGTCACAAGGACAACTAGCCTGAGTCAGGGAAGAAGTGATTATTGGGTTTGGAGAGAAGTAGAGCCACAGCTGTGTCATTTTTTGTATAAACAATGTGAAAGCATTCTTGGTTCTATCTATGACTTTATTTACTCAGTTATTCAAAGGAGAGGTGATAAATATCCCTTCTAATTTTCATTCTGGAACCCAGAACTGACTGTTCTCATCTGTTCTTCTTAGTAGAAAACTAAAAGGGACTGTGTGTTCCCTGATGGGAATCCTAGTAATGGCAGAACATTGTGAGGCCCCATGCTCTCTCAGAATAACAGCATTCAGAGTATTCTAGTCTAGGTCTGGACCATGGGAGGCAATGGGTGAATGATTGTCAACTGCCTGGAGTTGGGGTCTAGTCTCCTTGGAATGGAATCCTTGGCATAGAGGACAATGGAAGCGCTTTCCTCGAAGCTGGAAAGCTTTACATCCTAGGCCTCCTACTTTCTACCTGCTGTGACTCAGCCATGTCATAGCCCTGAGTAGTTCCATCTGGGTCCAGTGAGCAGAGGCAGTAGACTGAGAGTCCAACAGGTGGTCTGTGTTGAGAACAACCCTTCCTCATCTGGACTGACATTTTCAACTCCCCGCCTATCACCTTCTTTAAAGATACCTTACCTTTCACATTGATATCTATGATGGTCTGTCTGGGAATGATACCCCAGACGTCAATGGCGGCAGCAGTGTGGATGACAACGGAGATGCCCTGGCAGGCTCTCCTCAGGCACTGGGCATCCAGAATGTCACCCTCCAGCACTGTCACCTTGGTCTTTGTCTGCAGCTCTGTGTAGAACACAAGACAGGTCATTGGGAAGCTTGTCTGTGGGCTGGGGTGGTCCCTGTACACAGGTGTCAGTTACCAAGGTCATCAAGAATCGTCATTGTGGGCTGGGCAGTGGTGGTGCACGCCCTTAATCCCAGTTCTCCGGAGGCAGAGGCAGGCGGATCTCTGTGAGTTTGAGGCCGGGCTGGACCGACAGCCTCCAAAACAATACAGAGAAGCTCTGTCTCGTAAAACCAAAAACAAAAAACAAAAAAACAAAAAGAATTGTCATAGTGGGGGAAATGTGAGGAAGCCTAATATATGGAAGGAAGGAAAAGCAGATTGGGAAACAACCAAACATGTCTGGGGCATGAAACTTGTTCAAGAGAGTGGTGGGAGGCTTATCCATTCATCAAAGAGACTCCAGAGGTAACAGGGGATGGGGGGTGGGTCTGGGTAGAAGTGACATTAACAATTAGAGTGTCTATTCTAGGGATATGATTGGGAAGTCCCCATTCCTATCAGTAGGAGCAGAGAAGAAGTCACACATGTATGAACGTTAGGTGTGTCGCCCTCTTCCCCTCATGCACCATCCCCCTCCCCCCATGCCAGAGTCTGGTATTTTCTGGGTCTGTGTTAAGCACGAAAAGAATAGTTAACAGTACAGTGTCAACATCTTTGGGTTTTCTGAAACCCACAGGTAGCACTGCCTATTATTTTGTCACCCAACTCACAAAATGAACTGTGTGCCACATGCGGTCTTTACCAGTGCCCTACATTTTCTTTGGCTTATTAATTTATACCCAACTTTACGACTAACTTCCTTCCTTCCTTCCATCCTTCCTTCCTTCCTTCCTTCCTTCCTCCTTCCCATTCTTCCTAGAGACTGGTCCTCTGGATCCTACTTGATAGACGAGGAAAGTGAGGCTCAAGAAGTCTGGGACACAGTTATGGCTACCCTGGCTGAGGATACTTCACTTGTACTGTCTCTGCCTGTGTCATGAGCTCATTCTCTAGGATGGCTTGGAATTAATTTTATAGAGGCAGATTAAAGTCATTCCACTGAACTGAAGTTGCCAATGAAGCCAAGGAGCAGCAAGAATGGCAGGAGAAATCCAGGCCTGAAGAAGTATCTCCAGAGACACACATAGAATGGCTTGCCCCTAATTCTCTACTAAGTGTGTCCTATCCAGGCTCCCTCCTCTCATCATGTAACCCTAGGAAAGCCCTGAAGTAGAGGCAAGCAAGAAACTGCTCAGGAGAAAGCAGGTACCCGCCTGAGGGTTGGATTCTCGGATTGTGACCCTATCTGCCCATTCTGCCTTTCTTCCCCTTTGCTACTGATTTGGACAAGCTGGCACAGGGATGTTGCTGTGACAAGACAGGAGGGATCTAGACCTGTATTGAAATAGACTGTCATCCATGAGCTACTTGGGGTCCCTGAGATCCGAGGAGAGGTCTCTTCAAGTGTTTTCTGGTGTAGCCATAGCTGAAATCTTATCTAGGACACCTGGGTGTGGCAAACATTTTCACAGCAGCATGGTGGAGTGTTGCTATCATGTGAACTGTGTCAGAGAGAGAGAGAGGAGACCCAGAGAAGCGCCTAACCACACTGAACATTAACGTATAAAGGCTGCAGATAGACTTCCTGGGCTTCAATTCAATTTGCTCAGTTTGGCTACGGTCTTTGGGTAAACCACTTAATCTCTGTTAACTATTTACAGGAGGAGAGGACAGAGTCACTAACTGCATTTCACGAATGTTACACAGAGTTAATGAGTTGTCACCACAGCATGTGCCGCAGAGCCCGGCACAGAAAGCATATTTACAGGAATCTCCACATTTACCTTTATGCGTGGCCTTCTCTATCCATTACCCCAGACAGTACTCACTATGGGACTGTTCCTCCAAACCAAGCTTTGACTATTTACAAATATTTCTGAGACTAATAGAATTGGCTGTGTGCTAATGGGTTTCTGGAAGCATCCTTCAAGCTGATAGAGGAGGAAATTGACATTGGAAGTAGTCAGAGACAAAGAAGTGGCATAGAGGGTGGGTGTTGTATCAGGTGCTATGGAGGACCCTGCGTGCAGGGCAGGTCCCTAGGTGGTGTGCATTTACACTTGAAGCTGAGGAGGTGGCAAAGAACTAGCTTGAGTCATACACAGACAGTGGGAAACACTGAAGACTTTGGGGCTAAGAACTGGCCCCTGGACAAAATAATGGAGTTTAAGTGAGGGACCTCTGGCTTCTTCTGTGATCCTCACTAATCATATGACGTTGCTATAGTCATGTTTCTTTTCACAACTCAAAGTCCTTGCTGTCCAGGTGAGTGAGTATTCTTTCCTACTTTCCCTGAAAGTTTCTTTTAATGACCTGGGGGTCGAATAGGTGATAAAATATTCCATGAGATCAGGTGGTCCAGTTGTACCTGAGAGAACAAATTGGCAAAGGAGTAATGGCCTGCCTCAGTGAATTCTGCAGTCTTAGTCTTAGTGATGACAAATTCCAGTGAGGAATGGGGAGAAACATGCATGAACAATCCAGGTGAGGTATGGACAGTCCTGCTCATGCTGGCTTCATGTCGGTCCCTTGGTATACTTCATGCATTTGCTCAGAAATTCTCTTTCTCAATCTCATTCTCTGTATCTTCCTGTCTGCCTGTCCCTGCTCTCTGTACATTTCTCTCCCTTTCATATCTTTTTACTCGTTTTATTTGACCTCTACCCAAGATGCTAAATGAATGACAACCCCCCCCTCCAACAGAGCAAACCTGACCGAAACAAACAACTAGACCAGTAGCGATTAGGAGAGACTGGGAGCTAGTGTTTGAACCCTCCAGCTTAATGATCGTTATGGATATTACCCAGCAACTGGCAAGTCCACTCTAAAGAACTACAGGAAAGGGAGAGAGAACCCATTCATCCGAACTCAGTCTTCCCCACCTAGACAGTGTCCTTCGTGCTGTGTGGTCTGTTTCCTCCTGATGAATGTGGACATGGAGAAGTGCTATGGCTCCAAGTGTTTTTATGTACTGGACAAGGGAGGAGCCCTCCCTGAACCTTGACATCGGTTGTTATGCCATTACATGCCAAATCCTCAAGTTGACTTACTGAAGAATTCCTCCCTGGTTTCTGGTCTGAACACCTTGTCCAGGAGTCTGACCTCTTCCAGATCCTTCTCCTGTACCAGCAAGTGGATAATCCTTTGCCCCAGAAACCCTCCAGCCCCTGTCACCAAGCAGCTCCATCCAGGCATGGCCAACACAGGAAACAGATCCAGCGAGGGCAGCGGGTAATGTAGGGTGATTCTGGAGATGGCTAGAAAGAGAGAGCCGGTGGTTATTCATGCAACCTCTTATAACAGAAATTGTAAGACATGGGGAAATTTCTCCATAGTGCCAAGCAATATATTTCAATGTGTACCCTGAAACTGTCAGACTCACAGGGTGTAATTGTGTCCCAAGATTTCTCCTTTACCCAGATGCCTGTTGCAAACCCATATTTCATCCGTGCTTCCAAAATTGCCACAGACTTACCATACATAAAATAAGGACATCTGAAATTTTCATGATCCCCCATGGAA
>NW_024435478.1:0-11588 GCF_017639785.1 Mesocricetus auratus | reverse complement strand
CCCATACAGTTATAGTGGGAGATTTCAACACACCACTCTCACCACTAGACAGGAATACCATTTGGAAACTCAACAAAGAAGCAAAGGGTTTAATAGAAGTAATGAACCAACTGAGATTAACAGACATCTATAGAATATTTCATCCACATAAAAATGAATATACCTTCTTCTCACCACCACATGGAACCTTCTCAAAAATCGATCACATACTTGGCAACATATCAAACCTCAGCAGCTACAAAAATTGGAATAACTCCATGCGTCATGTCAGATCACAATGCTTTAAAATTAGAATTCAACAACAACACAAATTGCAGAAAACCTACAAACGCATGGAAATTGAATAATGCTCAACAGAACCATCCCTGTGTCAAAGAAAAATAAAAAAAGAAATTAAAGACTTCCTCAAATTAAATGAGAATGAACACACAACATACCCAAACCTATGGGACACTTTGAAAGCAGTGCTACGGGGGAAGTTCATAGCACTAAGCACCCATATGAAGAAACTGGAGAACAGTTATACTAGAGAATTAACAGCACAGTTGAAAGCTCTAGAACACAAAGAAGCAAACTCCCCAGGAGGAGTAGACGCCAGGAAATAATCAAGTTGAGGGATGAAATCAATAAAGTAGAAACTAGGAAAACAATACAAAGAATCAATGCAGCGAAGAGTTGGTTCTTTGAGAAAATCAACAAGATAGACAAACCTTTGTCCAAACTTACCAAACAGCGGAGAGTGAACATGCAAATTAACAAAATCAGAAATGAAAAGGGGTACATAACAACGGACTCTGAGGAAATCCAGAGAAGCATCAGGTCACACTTTGAAAACCTGTACTCCACAAAATTTGACAAATTAAAGGAAATGGACAATTCCCTGGATAGATATCACTTGCCAAACCTAAATCAAGAGCAGATAAACAATCTAAATATACCTATAATCCCTATGGAAATAGAAGCAGTCATCAAAAGTCTCCCAACTAAAAAAGTCCAGGTGCAGAGGGACTCATTGCATAATTCTACCAGAAATTCAAGGAACAGCTTATACCAATTCTTCTCAAAGTATTCCACACAATAGAAGCAGAAGGGTCTTTGCCAAACTCTTTCTATAAGGCTTCAATAACCTTGATCCCCACGCCAGACAAAAATACAACTAAGAAAGAGAACTTCAGACCTGAAAGACCCCTACCCAGGACCCCCTAGGAAAAGAAAAGCAAGGCCAGGCCATTGCCTAATGAAAGAAACCCAGACCAGGTGTTGCACCCTCAAAACAGGATGTCTGTGATCACTATAGCAGTCATGGGACCCGGATAATAATTGCTGAAGCGTGCTGGGAAATTTCATATGACAATACTAGAAAACCTAGTCCTTGGCAACTACCCTGGCCCCCAATTGTGTCTGATCACTATAGCAATCATGGGACCCGGATAATAAGTGCTGAAGTGCTGAGAACTTTCATGACAATACCTGGCACTACCTTGCCCCCAATTGTGTCGATCACTAGCAATCATGGACCAGGATAATAATTGTAAGTATGCCTGGTCTTTATGAGGTAATACCAGGAAACTTAGTCTGTGGGAACTGCCCCTGCCCCCAAGATGAGCCAATGAAATGTCTGTTACTCATGTAACCATTGAAACTCTATAAATATTGTACTCCCTGAAAGCCCGGTATGCTCTGCACCCGAGTTGCAGTAGCATCCGCAGGCGCCTGTGTACTCAATAAATCACCTCTTGCATTTGAAGTCAGTGGTCTGGCCCCGGTTCTTGGGCAGAGGGTTCGGTTCAGCACCCGGCACTTTGATGCCGAGGTCTTTCAAGACCAATATCCCTCATGAACATTGATGCAAAAATACTCAATAAAATACTGGCAAATCAGATCCAAGAACACATCAAAACAATCATTCACCATGATCAAGTAAGTTTCATCCCAGGGATGCAGGGATGGTTCAACATAGGAAAATCCATCAATGTAATCCACCATATAAACAAGCTGAAAAACAAAAATCACATGATCATCTCACTAATGCTGAAAAAGCCTTTGACAAAATCCAACACCCCTTCATGATAAAGGTCTTGGAGAGATCTGGGATAACAGGGACATACTTGAACATAATAAAAGCTATGTACAGTAAACTAACAGCCAACATCAAACTAAATGGACAGAAACTCAACACAATTCATCTTAAATCAGGAACAATACAAGGCTGTCCACTATCTCCATACCTTTTCAACATGGTACTTGAAGTTCTACCTATTGCCATACGACAAGAAAGGGGTATCAAGGGGATACCATTTGGGAAGGAAGAGGTCAAACTTTAACTGTTTGTAGATGATATGATAGTTTACATCAATTACCCAAAGAACTCTACCAGGAAAGTCTTACAGCTGATTAACACTTTCAGCAAAGTGGCAAGCTACAAGATCAACTCAAGAAAATCAGTAGCCCTACTATTTACAGATGATAAAAGGGCTGAAAAAGAAATCAGAGAAACATTGCCCTTTACAATAGCCACAAACAACATAAAATTCCTTGGGGTAATGCTAACCAAACAAGTGAAAGGCCTGTATCACAAGAACTTTGAACCTTTAAAGAAAGAAATTAGAGAAGCCCTCAGAAAATGGAAAGATCTCCCATGCTATTGGATAGGTAGGATCAATGTAGTAAAAATGGCAATCCTGCCAAAAGCAATCTACGATTCATTGCAATCCCCATTAAAATCCCAGCACAATTCTTCACAGACCTTGAAAGAACAATAATCAATTTTGTATGGAGAAACAAAACAACCCTGTTGAACAAGGCAACGTCCGGTGGCATCACCATCCCTGACCACAAGCTCTATTATAGAGCTATAGAAAACAGCTTGGTATTGGCACAAAAAATAGACAGGTAGAACAATGGAATCTAATTGAAAACCCGGATATTAACCCACACACGTATGAACATCTGATCTTTGACAAAGATGCTAAAAATATACATTGGAATAAAGAAATCATCTTCAACAAATGGTGCTGGCATAACTGGAGGCTGGCATGTAGAAGAATGTGGATTGATCCATGTTTATCGCCATGCATAAAATGTAAGTCCAAATGGATCAAAGACCTCAACATAAATCCAGCCACACTGAACCTCTTAGAAGAGAAAGTGTGTGGTACCCTTGAACGAATTGGTACAGGAGACAGCTTCCTTAACTTAACACCACTAGCACAGACAGTGAGATCAACAATTAATAAATGGGACCTCCTGAAACTGAGAAGCTTCTGTAAGGCAAAGGACACAGTCAGCAAGACAAAAAGGCAGCCCACAGAATGGGAAAAATATTCACTAATCCCACATCTGACAGGGGGTTGATCTCCAAAATCTACAAAGAATTCAAGAAGCAAGTCTCCAAAACACCAAAGGACCCAATTAAAAAGTGGGCTGCAGAACTAAATAGAGAATTTTCAATAGAGGAGTCTAAAATGGCTGAGAGGCACTTGAGAAAGTGCTCAACATCCTTAGCAATACGGGAAATGCAAATCAAAACAACTCTGAGATACCATCGCACTCTTGTCAGAATGGCTAAAATCAAAGACACCATCGACAATTTATGCTGAAGAGGATGTGGTGAAAGGGGGACACTCCTCCATTGCTGGTGGGAGTGCCAACTGGTTCTGCCACTTTGGTAATCAGTATGGACATTCCTCAGACAAATGGGAATAAACCTATCACAAGACCCAGCAACTCCACTCTTAGGCATATATCCAAAAGATGTCCATTCATACAACAAGGATGTCTGTTCCACTATGTTCATAGCAGCATTATTTGTAATAGTCAGAACTTGGAAGCAACCTAGATGTCTCTCAACTGAAGAGTGGATAGAGAAAATGTGGTACATTTACACAATGGAGTACTATTCATCAAAAAAAAACAATGGAATCCTGAGATTTGCAGGCAAATGAATTTCACTAGAAGAAACCATCCTGAGTGAGGTTACGCAGTCACAAAAACAGAAACATGACATGTATTCTCTCATATATGGATTTTAGACATAGACCTGGGGAGTGCCAGCCTATAATCCCATGGCCAGAGAGTCTGGGAAACAGAAATGCCATTCAGTGGCTCATGGAAGAAGAGGCAGACTCCCTCGGTTAAGTACTGAGCTGAACTCAAGAAAGCCAGTAACAGAGAGGGAGGACTGATGATCAAAGGGATTAAGACTGGGCTGGTTTAACCCCCAGAAACAGCTGACCTGACAAAGTTTAACACTTGAATCCCAGGATTCAGCCTGGGAATCCAGCATGGGACTGATCAAGACCCCCTGAATGTGGGTGTCAGTGAGGAGTCCTAGGTAATCTATTGAGCCATGGGCAGCAGATCAGTACTCATCCCTAGTATACACCCAGATTTTGGACTCCCATCCAACGATGTGAGGTGCACTCTCACCCTGGACCATTGTTTGAAGCTCTAGGCCCTGCCCTGTATGAAATGACAGACTATGGACACCCCCATGGAGGACCTCACCCTCCCTGGGGAAATGAGGGGATAATAAGAGGGTTGGGTGGAGAGCACGGGAGTAGGGGAGGGAAAGGTAGAGGGACCTGAAACTGATTTGTGAAGCAACCTTTTTTCATATCTAAATTTAAACTGAAAAATAAATTAAAAAAAGAAAAATATTACAGTACAGTGTTGGTTAATGGAGGACCAGATAAAAATGAGACCAACCTGAGGGAGGCACTAGTGGAGTGTGCCAGTTCTAGGCTGGCCATTACTGTATTTCAACACCAGTGGTTTACTTTAAGTGATGTGGAACTTCTCTGTGTGCCCTGACTTGTCAGTGACATGACTTTGTGTCTGGTGATCATGTTCTGCACCCAACTGTATACTTTTGATTGAAATGATGTATCAGGATAATTTGGGTTCTCAAGCAGGCCCTGCGAGCCTTTTGGCTATGGCAATTGCTTGCGAATTCTGCAGGTAAGTTGAATGAAGAGTCTGTAGCTGGGAATAAGCCTGAGGAAGTTCTTCCTTTCTTTATCTGAATTATGTGCTGAGGGGTGAGGGGAAAGCATCTGGCTACGAAATGCAACTACTGTCAGAGATGTGAGAATTGATATTCCCTGAATGGGTATCTCAAGCAGGGATCCAAATCCACTGTTGTGTCACTAAGTCACAGGTAAGGAGCATTCAGAAATATTTTTTATTATTATTATTTTTTACATGTCAATCCCAGTTCCCTCACCCTCCCCTCCTCCTGCACTTCCTTTCCCCCCACCCTCCCACCCTATTGCCAAATCCTTCCACATAGGGGATATCTAGAGTCTGTCATTTTATTCTGGGTAGGGTCCAGGCACTCCCCTGAGAGTCCAGGCTGAGAGAGGATCCCTCTTTGTGCTATAGGCACAAGAAGACTGTTTGTATATCAGGGATAGACACTGATCCACAGCTCAGGGCCCCATAGGTTGCCCAGGCCTTCTCGCTGACACTCACATTTGGGGGTTCCAGATCAGTTCCATGCTGCCCTCCCCACTGAAGATCTGGGGTCCAAGAGCTCTCCCCTGTTCAGATCAGCTGTCTCTTCTGGTTTTGCCAGCCCATTCTTTGCCAATTTGCTCATCACTCCTCTCTCTCTGTCACTGGGTTACTTGGGTTCAGTTCAGTGATTACTTGTGTGTTTGCCTCTGCTTCCATCAGTCACGGGATGAAGGCTCCCGGATGGTTATAGACATCAAGTTCATTATCAGGGATGGGCATTCGAGGTGGTCTCTCCACTATTGCTTAGCTTGCCAATTGGTGTTATCCCTTTAGATCACTCGAGGTCACTCTGGTGCCTGATCTGTATTCGATCCTATGATTCCCTCTTCCTCCTATTTTACCCCCACCCCTCAACTTCCTGTTCCCCCATGACCAACTCTCTTCCTCTTCACCCCCTCTCTTCTTCCCAGGTCCCACTTCCCCCTACCCCTCGCCGTGTTCCCCATCCATTCAGAGGATCTTGTCTCAATCCTCTTCTCTTGAGTACTATGCATATATGCATATCTTTTAGGTTCTTTCCTGTTTCCCAGACTCTATATCAGTGGAAGTGCAGACTGGCACTATCCTGATCCATGTCTAGAATCCATATATGAGTGAGTACATACCATGTTTGTCTTTTTGCGACTGGGTTACCTCACTCAGGATGGTTTCTTCCAGTGCTATCCAATCCCCTGCGAATTTCAAGATTCCATTGTTTTTTTCTGCTGAGTAATACTCCATTGTGTAAATGTACCACATTTTCTCTATCCACTCTTCAGTTGAGGGGAATCTAGGTTGCTTCCAGGTTCTGGCTATTACAAATAATGCTGCTATGAACATAGTGGAGCAGATACCGTTTTTGTATGACCTTGCCTCATTTGGATATATGCCTGAGAGTGGAATTGCTGGGTCTAGTGGTAGATTAATTCCCATTTTCCTGAGGAATCTCCATACTGATTTCCAAAGAGGCTGTATGAGTCGGCACTCCCACCAGCAGTGGAGGAGTGTTCCTCTCTCTCCACATCCTCTCCAGCATAAATTGTCTTCGGTGTTTTTGATTCTAGCCATTCTGACAGGAGAAAGATGGTATCTGAGAGTTGTTTTGATTTGCATTTCCCTGATGGCTAAGGATGTTGAGCACTTTCTTAAGTGTCTCTTGGCCATTTTAGCCTCCTCTACTGAGAACTCTCTATTTAGCTCTGTACCCCACCTTTTAATTGGATCCTTTGGTGTTTTGGAGACTTGTTTCTTGAGTTCTTTGTAAATTTTGGAGATTAGCCCTGTCAGATGTAGGGTTAGTGAATGTCTTTTCCCATTCTGTGGCCTGCCTTTTTGTCTTTATGACTGTGTCCTTTGCGTTACAAAAGCTTTTTAGTTTCAGAAGGTCCCGTTTGTTAATTGTCGATCTCAGTGCCTGTGCCACTGGTGTTATGTTTAGGAAGTGGTCTCCTGTACCAACTCGTTGAAGAGTATCTCCCACTTTCTCTTCTAAAAGTTTCAGTGTGGCTGGATTTATGTTGAGATCTTTGATCCATTTGGACTTAAGTTTTGTACAAGGCGATAAACATGGATCTATCTGCAGTCTTCTGCATACCAGTACCCAGTTATGCCAGCACCATTTGTTGAAGATGCTTTCTTTTTTCCATTGTACAGTTTTAGATTCTTTGTCAAAAATCAAGTGCTCATAGGTGTGTGGGTTAAAATTAGGGCTTTCGATTCGGTTCCATTGGTCTACCTGCCTATTTTTGTGCCAGTACCAAGCTGTTTCAGGACTATAGCTCTTTAATAGAGCTTGAAGTCAGGTATGGTGATGCCTCCTGAAGTTCCTTTATTGTATAGGGTTGTTTTGGCTATCCTGGGCCTTTTGTTTTTCCATATAAAGTTGATTAATGTTCTTTCCAGGTCCTTGAAGAATTGTGATGGAATTTTGATAGGGATTGCATTGAATCTATAGACTGCTTTTGGCAAGATTGCCATTTTTATTATGTTGATCCTACCAATCTAAGAGCATGGGAGATCTTTCCATTTTCTGGTATCTTCTTTGATTTCTTTCTTTAAAGACACAAAGTTCTTGATATACAGGTCTTTCACTTCCTTGGTTAACATTATCCCCAGATATTTGATGCTGTTTTTGGCTATTGTAAAAGGAGCTGTTTCTCTGATTTCTTTCTCAGTCACTTCCTCATCTGTATATAATAGGGCCACTGATTTTTTTGAGTTTACCTTGTATCCTGCCACATTGTTGAAGGTGTTTATCAGTTCTAGGAGTAACCTTGCGAAGTTTTTTGGGTCACGTAAGTAAACTATCATATCATCTGCAAATAGAGAAAGTTTGACTTCTTCTTTTCCTATTTGTATCCCCTTTACCTCCTTTTGTTGTCTTATTGCTGTAGCTAGAACTTCAAGTACAATACTGAAGAGATAAGTAGAGACTGGACAGCCTTGTCTTGTTCCTGATTTTAGAGGAATTGCTTTGAGTTTCTCTCCATTTAGTTTCATGTTAGCTGTTGGTTTACTGTATATTGCTTTTATTATATTCAGGTACGTTCCTGTTATCCCTGATCTGTCTAGGACCTTTATCATGAAGGGGTGCTGGATTTTGTCAAAGGCTTTTTCAGCATCTAGTGAGATGATCATGTGGTTTTTCTTTCGCAGATTGTTAATATGGTGGATTACATTGATAGATTTTTTAATGTTGAACCATCCCTGCATTCCTGGAATGAAGCCTACTTGATCATGGTGGATGATTTTTCTGATGTGTTCTTGAATCCGGTTTGCGAGTATTTTATTGAGTATTTTTGCATCAATGTTCATGAGGGACATTGGTCTATAGATCTTTTTCTTAGTTGTGTCTTTGTGTGGCTTGGGTATCAAGGTAATTGTAGCCTCGTAGAAAGAGTTTGGCTGTAAGCCTCCTGCTTCTATTGTGTGGAATACTTTGAGGAGTATTGGAATTAGCTCTTCTTTGAATTTCTTGTAGAATTCTGCACTGAAGCCATCTGGGCCTGGGATTTTTTTGTTTGGGAGACTTTTGATGACTGCTTCTATTTCATTAGGGGTTATAGGTCTGTTTAGATTGTTTATCTGTTCTTGATTTAGTTTCGGCAAGTGATATCTATCCAGGAAATTGTCCATTTCCTTTAAATTTTCAAATTTGTGGAGTACAGATTTTCAAAGTAGGCCCAGATGATTCTCTTGATTTCCTCAGAATCCGTTGTTATGTCCCCTTTTTCATCCCTGATTTTGTTAATTAGCATGCTCTCTCTCTGTCTTTTGGTTAGTTTGGACAGAGGTTTGTCTATTTTGTTGATTTTCTCAAAGAACCAACTCTTTGTTTCATTGATTCTTCTCAGAGTTTTCCTGGTTTCTACTTGGTTGATTTCAGCCCTCAATTTGATTATTTCCTGGCGTCTGCTCCTCCTGGGGCAGTTTGCTTCTTTTTATTCTAGAACATTCAGCTGTGCTATTAATTCTCTAGAATGACTGTTCTCCAGTTTTTTCATGTGGGCCCTTAGTGCTATAAACTTTCCTCTCAGCACTGCTTTCAAAGTGTCCCATAAGTTTGTGTATGTTGTGTCTTCATTCTCATTGAAATCGAGGAAGTCTTTAATTTCTTTTTTATTTGTTCCTTTACCCAGGGATGGTGAAATTGTGCATTGTTCAATCTCCATGAGTTTGTAGGGTTTCTACGATTTGTGTTATTGTTGAATTCTAATGTTAATGCATGGTGGTCTGATAAGATGCAGGGGGTTATTCCAATTTTTTTGTATCTGTGGAGATTTGCTATGTTTCCTATTATGTGGTCAATTTTAGAGAAGGTTCCATGTGGTGCCGAGAAGAAGGTATATCCCTTTGTATTTGGGTGGAGTGTTCTATAGATGTCTGTTAAACCCAGTTGGGTCATAACTTCTATTAATTCTTTTGTTTCTTTGTTAAGTTTCTGTCTGGAGGTCCTGTCTAGCAGTGAGAGCGGAGGGTTGAAGTCTCCTACTATTAGTGTGTGAGATTTTATGTGCATTTTGAGCTTTAGTAATGTTTCTTTCACGAATGTAGGTGCCTTTGTATTTGGGGCATAGATGTTTAAAATTGAGACTTCGTCTTGATGTATTTTTCCTTCGATGAATATGAAGTGTCCTTCTTCATCTCTTTTGATTGATTTTAATTTGAAGTCTAATTTGTTAGATATTAGGATTGCTACGCCCGCTTGTTTCTTGGGGCCGTTTGATTGGAAGATCTTTTTCCAGCCCTTTACTCTGAGATAACGTCTGTCTTTGGTGTTGAGATGTGTTTCTTGTATGCAGCAGAAGGAAGGGTTCTGTCTTTGTATCCATTCTGCTAGTCTGTGTCTTTTTATAGGCAAGTTGAGGCCGTTGACATTGAGGGATATTAATGACCATTGATTGGTGAATCTTGTTTGCACTTGATTTATTGTTAGTGAAGTTATTTTGTGTAGTTTCTCCTCCCTTTTTCTTTTGTTGTTTTGTAAAGTATGATTATATATTGCCTGTCTCTTTTTGAATGTAGTTAACTTCCTTGGCTCTAGGTTTTCCTTCTAGCATTTTCTGTAGAGCTGGATTCATGGATACGTATTGTTTAAATCTGGCTTTGTCATGGAGATATTTTGTTTTCTCCATCTATGGTAACTGAGAGCTTTGCTGGATATAGTAGTCTGGGCTGGCATCCTTGTTCCCTTAGCGTTTGTAGGACATCTGACCAGGATCTTCTGGCTTTCATCGTTTCCATTGAGAAGTGAGGTGTAATTCGGATAGGTCTGCCTTTGTATATTACTTGGCCTTTTCCTTTAGCTGCTCTTAATATTTTCTCTTTACTCTGTAAGTTTGATGTTTTGATTATTATATGGCAAGGTGACTTCTTTTTCTGGTCCAGCCTATTTGGTGTTCTGTAAGATTCTTGTATTTTCATAGGCATATCTTTCTTTAGGTTTGGGAAGTTGAATATGTTTTCTGTACCTTTGAGTTGTATTTCTCACCATGTTCTAAACCTTTTATTCTCAGGTTTGGCTTCTTCACGGTGTCCCATATTTCCTGCATATTTTGTGTTAAGGATTTGTTGGTTTTGAGATTTTCTTTGGTTGACGACTCTATATCCTCTAATGAGTCTTCAACACCTGAGATTCTCTCCTCTATCTATTCTATTGGTGATACTTGCATCTGTAGTTCCTGATCGTTTATCCAGCTTTTCTATTTCCAGCATCCCTTCATTCTGTGTTTTCTTTATCATTTCTATTTCAGCTTTCAATCCTTCAACTGTTTGAGTTGTTTCCTTAATTTTTTTGGTTGTTTTTTCTTGGTGCTCTTTAGATTCTTTGAGAGATTTGTTTATTTCTTGAATTTTTCCCCCATTTCATTGATTTTTTGTTTCTTTTTCTTCTATTTCTTTAAGGGATTTCTTCGTTTCTTCTTTGAGGGTCTCCATCATCTTCATGTAATAATTTTTAAGGTCTATCTCCTCTTATTCGTCTATGTAGTGCTTTTCGGGTCTTGCTGGTGTTGGATCCCTAGATTCTGGTGGGGTCATGTTGGTGTTTCTATTGTTGAGTGAGCTCTTATTCTGTCTTCTTCCCATCTCTTCTTCTAGTGGGCGCTGGTGGGGTCTTTCCGTCTCCACTGGTCTCCTTCCTACCTGAAGCTGAAGCTGGGGATGCTGACACAGAGTTTGGGGCATGGATGGGCTGATGTCTTTCCTGAAGCTGGACTCGCTGGGGTTGGGGTCTTGGAATGGCTGACGTCTTTGCTGTGTGGGCGGGTCTCCTGAAGCTGTACTCGCTGAGGTTGGGTTCTTGGAAGGGCTGATGTCTTTCCTGTGTGGGCGGGTCTTCTGGATGCCAGGAGCGGCCCGGAAGATCAAGGGGATGGGTGTTGGGCGGGCGGTCCCGCCTGAGACCCAATCTCACCTGAAGCTGGACTCGCTGGGGTTGGGGTCTTGGAATGGCTGATGTCTTTCCTGTGTGGGCAGGTCTCCTGGATGCCAGGAGCGGCCCGGAAGATCAAGGGGATGGGTGTTGGGTGGGCATTCCCTGCCTGAGACCCAATCTCACCTGAAGCTGGACTTGCTGGGTTTGGGGTCTTGGA
>NW_024435477.1:0-615 GCF_017639785.1 Mesocricetus auratus | reverse complement strand
AGAAAGAGGGCCATTGAGTCTGATGATTTGTAGAAACAGGACATCCTCCCTTCAGTCTGAGGATTCAGAGACTTAAGGATGCTCTCCTTCCCTGATCACTCAGTTTTCACACTCAATATCTGAATCTGTTCTTTCCTAAATAAGACTAATTAGAGTGGTGCTTCAGGTGAACAGCAAGTTATTCGTTACCACTACTATATTCTTTAGGGCCAGGATGACAATTGACCTGGTTTACAGGTGTTAGAGTTCCTTATTTGGTTCCCTCCTTTGGAAGGTAGCATGGTGCTACTTGTACCATTAAAGCTATTCCACATGGAGCAATTTACATTGTTTTGAGACAATGTCTCTGTGTATATCAACTTTCCTAGACACACTGTTTAGATGTCCTTGGTCATGAACTCAGAGTTTCCCAGTCCATGCCTCTTGAGGCCTGTGTTAAAAACCTTCATGAACCGGATGAATCAAACTTAAATATGTTTTTAATTTTGTATTATTCGGTCTGTAGCATTCAATAACCTGTAACTCACACTGGAGAAGAAGATTTTTAAAAAATCACAGAGATATGTCTTCCTCTCTCTCCTGAAGGCGAGCACTAAAGGGGTGTGCACTACTCAC
>NW_024435476.1:0-1467 GCF_017639785.1 Mesocricetus auratus | reverse complement strand
TTTTTTTTATTATATTAATATTTTTTTTATTTTCCATTTTAAATTTAGATAAGAAACAAGGTTGCTTCACAAGTCAGTACGAGGTCCCTCTCCCTTTCCCTCCCCTCCTCCTGTGCCCTCCCCCCATCCCCCCCGTTATCCCCTCATTCCCCCAGGGAGGGTGAGGCCCTCCATGGGGGTGTCCATAGTCTGTCATTTCATATAGGGCAGGGCCTAGACCCTTCCCCAAGAGTTCAGGGTGAGAGTGCACCTCACATTGTTCTATGGGAGTCCAGAGACCGTGTGTATACTTGGGATGGGTACTGATCTGCTGTCCAAGGCTCAATAGATTACCTAGGCCTCCTCACTGACACCCAGATTCAGGGGGTCTTGATCAGTCCCATGCTGGATTCCCAGGCTGATGCCTGGGATTCAAGAGTTAACCTTTGTCTGGTCAGCTGTTTCTGGGGGTTCAACCAGCCCAGTCTTAATCCCTTTGATCATCAGTCCTCCCTCTCTGATACTGGCTTTCTTGAGTTCAGCTCAGTACTTAACCAGCCAGTAAATGAAGTTTCTGTTTCCCAGACTCTCTGGCAATAGGATTGTAGGCTGGCACTCCCCAGATCTATGTCTAAAATCCATATATGAGAGAGTACATGCCATGTTTCTCTTTTTGTGACTGGGTTACCTCACTCAGGATGGTTTCTTCTAGTGTCATCCATTTGCCTGCGAATCTCATGATTCCATTATTTTTTTCTGCTGAATAGTACTCCATTGTGTAGATGTACCACATTTTCTCTATCCATTCTTCGGGTGAGGGACATCTAGGTTGCTTCCAAGTTCTGGCTATTACAAATAAAGCTGCTATGAACATAGTGGAACAGACATCTTTGTTATATGAATGGGCATCTTTTGGATATATGCCTAAGAGTGCAGTTGCTGGGTCTTGTGGTAGGTTTATTCCCATTTTTCTGAGGAATCTCCATACTGCTTTCCAAAGTGGCTGAACCAGTTGGCACTCCCACCAGCAATGGAGGAGTGTCCCC
Source organism: Mesocricetus auratus (assembly GCF_017639785.1). Taxonomy (NCBI): domain Eukaryota; kingdom Metazoa; phylum Chordata; class Mammalia; order Rodentia; family Cricetidae; genus Mesocricetus; species Mesocricetus auratus. The sequence goes on along the minus strand of NW_024435476.1, from coordinate 442 downwards.
CTTTCACCACATCCTCTCCAGCATAAATTGTCATTGGTGTTTTTGATTTTAGCCATTCTGACAGGAGTGAGATGGTATCTCAGAGTTGCTTTGATTTGCATTTCCCGGATGGCTAAGGATGTTGAGCACTTTCTCAAGTGCCTCTCAGCCATTTTAGACTCCTCTATTGAAAACTCTCTATTTAGTTCTGCAGCCCACTTCTTAATTGGGTCCTTTGCTGTTTTGGAGACTTGCTTCTTGAGTTCTTTGTAAATTTTGGAGATCAACCCTCTGTCAGATGTGGGATTAGTGAATATTTTTTCCCATTCTGTGGGCTGCCTTTTTGTCTTGCTGACTGTGTCCTTTGCCTTACAGAAGCTTCTCAGTTTCAGTAGGTCCCATTTATTAATTGTTGATCTCACTGTCTGTGCTACTGGTGTTATGTTCAGGAAGCTGTCTCCTG
>NW_024435475.1:0-35668 GCF_017639785.1 Mesocricetus auratus | reverse complement strand
TGTTAAGAGAAGCTTTATCTTTTGCTAGCCGCTTTGGTTTATCCCCGCCAGTCGCCTGGGCTCTGCCGCGCCAGCCTGGTTCTAGATCTGCATGAGTCCCAAATAAACACACAGGAGGCTATATTAATTATGAAGCTGTTGGCCTTGTTTGTCTCTTACTGGCTAGCTCTGCCTTAAGTAATTACCCCATAATTGTTAATCTAAGTATGTCTCTTACCGGAGAATAGTTCCAGGCTTCCTACCCCCAATGGCGTTACATGTTGACTCTCCTGTGTTTCTCCTACCCAGAATCCTCCTGGATTCCTAGCCCCACCTATCTAGATTCCTATTGGCCAGACAGTGCTTTATTAGCATAAGACTTCCCCAACATCTCCTCTTTTCTGTTTAAACAAAAAGAAAGGTCTTAACTTTAACACAGTCAAATTGTATATAACAGAACAGTTATCAAATAAGAACATAGTTACAATATTTTAGCAAGATTTAAAGAAAATATCATCCATACCATCCTTGTGAGTTCAAAGTTCTATATGTAACTTATCTTTTATCATAACTAAGGAAAACTATAACTATCTGTCTTCAACTCCAGCAAAGACCACAGAAGGATAATATATAAACACTAGGATTGACAGAGACATCTTACTGCCTGGACAGTCACCCGAAGTTCCTCTGTAATGTTGGGGCATCCATCTTCAGCCCATAGGCCACAATGTGTCTGGAACACTTCTCAACAAAACAGGAAATTTCAAACTGTCCATCTGCGCTGGCAGTCTGTCAGTCATTTCTCTGTGTCCTGCAGAACGTCTCCTAGACTCTTCCATGAAGCAGGAACCCTGTAAGACTGAGTTCAGCAGTCACTTTCCTGTGGGTCCTGCATGTCCAGATTATACAACAACAGTCAAGCAGTACAGGCAAGAGCAGTTTCTTGCCCAAATGGCTAATCTTGCCATGTTGAAAGCAAACTCCATAACAAGTTTCTTCGATGCCCATCTTCCTCTCAGACGTAATTGGTGCTGCCAGGAGCAGACATTTCTCATTGTCAAGAAAAGCCCTAAACCATTTTAAATGCCATTTTCTGAAGGTCTTTGAGAGGTTTGAAGACTGTTTATCTCAAATATTTTTCTGTATATCTAGAAAACCTAACTTACCTAACTATAAATTCTGACTATTATAAGTAACTATCTATAATCTGTATTTAATTACACATTACATTTTAAAAGATCAGTATAAGCACAATACTTAATCAAGAGGAGAAATATACATATCACAAAATTGACCTTGAATTTGTATCAATAAATGAAAAACAATACCTATATCATAATTCCCTTTTTACCATTAAAAGGAGATTGGCTGTGATCATTAGCCAATTATAAACAATCCCATTTAAATGAAAACAAAGATTTATACACAAGATGGGAATTAGGACGTCGCTCATTCCAAACTGCTTCCTGCTGGAAGGGGGCGCTGTTCATACCATGGGGATCATGACAAAACTCAGAAACCTGTATAAGTCCGTATTTTCGGGGTCTGTAAAGCTGCATCATCTTAGCTGTCTCAATAGTTGGAACACCTGGTCCACTGCTTCCGGGGTCTTGGTTCGTCAAACCACAGAAGTCTGGAAGAAATCCTCAGCTTTTTATGTTCTGTGGAAACATAAATTAAAACTCCTTTTCCGAGTAACATATCCTTGTACTTAAATTTTGAAGTCAAGGCATTTTCAAAAGATAGAAGTTGAATTAATTCAGCAGCATTTATAATCAAGTGTACTTTAGCATTTGTTCCTTCCTTAGCAATAAAAAAACTGAAAAACATATTAGCGTACAGTATCCAGACTTTCTGTGTATTTTCCATCTTTACGTGGCTTTTTTATTTATCTATTATTACTTTATTTATTTTACTTTTATTTATTTTTCTTTGAGACAGGATTTCTCTTTGGAAATCTGCCTGCCTCTGCCTCTGGAGTAAATCCTACCGGCGTGCGCCACTACAACGCCGGCTTTTGTATTTATATACCACTTTGTCGTTTCATTTTCTCTCTCAATCTCACGTATATTTTTAAACACACTGTAAACCTTTAGAGATTTTCTTCATCCAAGTCTGACTTTACTGTAAAGCTTTACATTTTTCTGGCCACGTGTCTTATCTGTAAAACCGCGGCTGTTTTAAACTGCCGTTTTTTTTTTCAAGATGGCGGGCGTAAGCATGACTCCAGCTTACCGCCTCAGTCCATGCTGACATCCAGCAAAAGCTGCCACTTCCAGCTGTACGTACACACCTTTCAATCGTTAGCAGAGTCTCTTAAAACAACCTTGTTGGTTTTTTTTTTCTTTTTCTTTTTCTTTTTATGCCGAGTCAGGAAGACTCCGGTAAACGAGCCACGTGAATCTCGGCTTGTGGATAGCAAAACAGAGCACACCTGAGAAAAATGCTGCTACCAAAATCTGTGCTTCTCTCTGTTCTTCTGTTTTTAAAATTCCTTTAAAGCTTTTGTTGTTTTGCGTGGAAATTCAATCCCGCTCCTGACAACCATTCTGTTATGAGAAGCTTTCCTTGTTAGCCAACCCCTTTGGTTTATCTTCCACCAGTTGCCTGGGCTCTGCCACTTTGTAGTCCCCAAATAAACACACAAGATGCTGTATTAATTATGAAGCTGTTGGCCTTGCTTGTCTCTTACTGGCTAGCTCTGACTTAAGTAATTACCCCATAATTGTTAATCTAAGTACGTCTCTTACTGGAGAGGTTTCCGGGCTTCCTACCCCAATGGCGTTACATCTCGAACTCTCCTGTGTTTCTCCTCCCAGAGTCCTCCTGGACTCCTAGTCCTTCCTATGTAGATTCCCCATGGGCCAGACAGTACTTTATTGACAAATGACAAGCAAATAACAGGACTTCCCCAACACTCTTTACCATCACTCTTCACCCTCACTCCTCACCCTCACACCTCACCTCTCACTCCTTACCCTCATTACACACCCCTTACAACTCACCCTTACTCCACAACCTCACTCCTCACTCCTTACCCTCTATCCTCACTCCTCACCCTCACTCCTCACTCCTTACCCTCTCTCCTCACTCCTCACCCTGCTCTGGATAATCTCTCTAAAAATTCAGTGAACCTTTCCCTTGGGCCCTGTAATACCTTGGTGTAGGGTTGCATTATCTCTCCTGTTTCACAAACCTTATCCAAGGCATTTAATGCAGCTGTACGGCACAAAGACAACATGTACTCGTCATATGCAGATTGAACCTGCGTGTCACAGTAAGGACCCTCCCCAAGAATCTTGTCGTGGGGTACTTCATGACCGTTCTGTAATTCCTGAATTTCTATTGCTTTTGCTTCTTGCCTCCATAAAGCTCTCCATTGAATTTGGCAAGAATTTTCGAGTACTGCAGAGGCTAATTGGGCCCAGTCTTTTGGGGTTACTTTATTTACAGTAGCCCATGAGGTTAGGAGCTCTCTGACAAAGGGAGAATGAAGACCATACATGACAATGGCCTCTTTAATATTTTTTAGATCCTTCATCTGTATAGGCTCCCAGTGATAAGCAATGGGACCATTTGATTGTTTTTTCGTTGCTGGTTTTTCTGATACAGATACTGGAAAAACCATAGGGGAATGCATAGCAACCTTAGGGAAATCATTCCGGCATTTGAGAAGCTTTGGGAAACTCCTGTCCTGACCTGTTGCCTGTATTTCTGATTCTGAAGTATCAGATTGAGTAACTTCTAAATCCTGCAGTCTATTCATCATTGTTTCTCTGAGCTCTTGAAGTTCTTGGGACAAATGATTTTCTAAGGATGTCATGGAATCTTTCATTTTTTTACATTCATCATTTACATGTGATTCCAAATTTCTAATATTCTCATCCTTAGCAAGTACCTCAATAGCATGTAAACTGCCTTCTACAAATGATATTCTATCAGTTAGTTTACCATTGCTCTCAGACATGGAACAATTCTTTTCTGCTAGCATTTCAATTTTATGTTCCAGTCTTTGTAATTTGCTAGTGAAATCATCAAACATGGAACCGTGTTTGTCGTTAAATGTTTCCACATTATGTTCCAATTTTTCAATTCTATCTATGGAACACATTTTTCCTGAAAATAATTCAATTTTGTGTTCCGTCTCTTTAAACCTGTTCGTCAGACCTACATTATCATTTTTAATATCCTGAATATTTTCTACCAACCCTTTCTTACTCTCCTGCAATGAATTTTGCATTTCCTGAATCCTTTGTATTAAGATTTCAAAACTATCCTGCGATGACTGTATGACCTGTATAAGTTTATTCCTATTTTTGAGCCATTTCATTAACAAAATTATATTGATTATGAAGCTAATAATCACCATCGTGGGTAGGAAGTACCTTTCAGGTAGGTCCTCAACCCTTTCTAAAATCCCATCCATACAAAAAACAAGAAAATTCTTAACATCCTGCATCATAGTGTTAGCTGTTGACATTGTATAAAGCAGTTACGTTTGTTACCAATGGAGTAATTCAGGCCGAAATCAACAGGCTGCCAGCGAAAGAGCATGTGGCCGGAGTCAGCAGGCCGCCAGTAAGACAGCACGTGGCCGCAAGAGAAATCTTGGAATTCCGCCTAACCTTACCGGCAGGTAGAAGGTGCTGGTTCCTGGCGGTAGGAATCGTGCCTTGCCGAGCGAAGTGGTGAGGAACTTAGCGAAAGGAGAGTCCACGTGTGCCTGGTCAGGCCGAGAGAAGCGCCTGGGTCCCGATTCCAATCCCGCTCCGACACCAAATTGTTGGCTTTACGGACGCTGTAACGATACGCGACACACAATTACGGAAAGTGAAGCTAAGTATTTAATGTAGAAAATTACTCACAAGATACCAAACCCCGAGAAGCCCAGCAGATCTCAGCTAGCGACTGGACCGGAAGCCGAACTCAGGAAAAGAGAGCGAGACTTCCTGTGCGCTGTCTTTTATGCCTTCCCCCGTAACGCCCCTAGCCATGCCCAAAAGTGGGCCTGGCTAGTGACGTAGTTCCACCTACGTAGTATACGTCTTTACGTCCAGCCGTATACGTCTTTAGTCCTGCCTAAAGTGGGTGTGGTTAGCGGTGTGGTAAACCGCCCTTTTATTACCTCATCTGTATGCGCCTCTAGTAAGTCACATGTTTAATGGCGGCATAGACTTAGTAAGTCACATGTTTAATGGCGGCATCAGACTTCCTCCTACAGACTGCATTCATACAGTTTCTGTTCAGTATGTGTTCTTTTATGATATTGAAGACTACCTGACACGTGAATAGGCTTTACCGCATTAATTACATTCATAAGGTTTCTCTCTAGTATGTGTTCCTTTATGATATTTAAGAAAAATGCCCCATGAGAATGCTTTGCCACACTGATTACATTCATATGGTATCCTTCCAGTATGCGTTCTTTTATGATTTACAAGACAGCCTTGTTGTGCAAAGGCTTTGCCACATTGAATACATCCATAGGGTCTCTCTCCTGTATGCATTCTTTCATGTGCTTTTAAACCATTGTCATGTGAAAAGGCTTCACCACAATGATTACATGTGGGAACACCAGACCTTGTTCAGAGATCCACTTCCCCATCAGCCTGGGAGTAGACAGCTGTAAGACAATGTTTACTAAAAACATGTTTACTAAAAGCAATACAATGCCCGGGGCAATAAGTTCCTGAAAAGGGCTGCCCCACTGGAACCGCCCTGACCTCAACCTAGTCCAAAGACTAACCGGCTCTTCTGACACACCCATATCAATTTTTGGTGTCAGAGCAGAACCATCCAGGAGAGAGGAGAGAGCAGAAGCTTTACTGGAGGGAGGCCTTTCTTGGGAAGTTTCCTTGTGCCTTTCTGGGGCCTGCTTAAAGTTTTCTTTACACCATTGAACGAGTCTCTGTGTTGTCAATCCGCAGCATGCTCCACACATTCTCGGACACATGCTGCACAGCTGATATGGCAGAATAGTGATGTCACAATATATAATTGTTACAGTGCAGTATAGTGATGTCACAATGTATAAGTGTGATGTCGTAGAACACTATGTCACAATGTATAAGTGTGATGTCGAAGTATCATGATGTATAATTGTGATGTCATAGTGCATTATAGGGTTGTCACAATGTTTAATTGTGATGTGAAAGTGCAGTATAGTGATGTCACGATGTGTAATTGTGATGTCATAGTTCAGAAGAGTGATGTCACAATGTATAATTGCGATGTCATAGTGCACTAGAGTGATGTCACAATGTTTAATTGTGATGTGAAAGTGCAGTATAGTGATGTCACAATGTATAATTGTGATGTCATATTGCAGTATAGTGATGTCACAATGTATAATTGTGATGTCATAGTGCACTAGAGTGATGTCATGATGTATAATTGTGATGTCACACTGCAGAATAGAGATGTCATAATGTATAATTGTGATGTCACAGTGCACTACAGTGATGTCAAGATGTATAATTGTTATGTCACAGTGAAGTATAGTGATGTCACAGTGGAGTATAGTGATGTCACAGTGTATAATTGTGATGTCATGATGCACTAGAGTGATGTCACAGTGTATAATTGTGATGTGAAAGTGCAGTATAGTGATGTCACGATGTGTAATTGTGATGTCAAAGTGCAGTATAGTGATGTCAAGATGTAGAATTGTGATGTCATGGTGCACTACAGTGATGTCATAATGTATAATTGTGATGTCACAGTGTACTACAGTGATGTCAAGATGTGTAATTGTTATGTCACAGTGCAGTATAGTTATGTCACAGTGTATAATTTGATGTCATAGTTCACTAAAATGATGTCAAAATGTATAATTGTGATGTCATAGTGCACTATAGTGATGTCACAATATACAATTGTGATGTCATAGTGCAGTATAGTGATGTCACAGTGTATAATTGTGATGTCATAGTGCACTATTGTGATGTAACAATGTTTAATTGTGTTGTGAAAGTGCAGTATAGTGATGCCATGATTTATACTTTTGATATCATAGTGCATTGTAGTGATGCCACAATGTATAATTGTGATGTCAAAGTGCAGAACAATGATGACACGATGTATAATTGTGATGTCACAGTGTACTAAAGTGATGTCACAATGTATAATTGTGATGTCGCAGTGCAGTATGGTGATGCCACAATGTATAATTGTGATGTCATAGTGCACTATAGGGATGTCACAATGTTTAATTGTTATGTCACTGTGCAGTATAGTGATGTCACGATGTATAATTGTGATGTCATGGTGCATTATAGTGATGTCACAGTGTATAATTATGATGTCATAGTGCAGTATAGTGATGTCAAAATGTATAATTGTGATGTGAAAGTACAGTATAGTGAAGTCACGATGTGTAATTGTGATGTTAAAGTGCAGTATAGTGATGTCACGATGCCATAGTGCATTAGAGTGATGTCACAATGTTTAATTGTGATGTCACACTGCAGAATAGAGATGTCATAAGGTATAATTGTGATGTCACAGTGCAATACAGTGATGTCAAGATGTATAATTGTGATGTCACAGTGCAATATAGTGATGTCACAGTGTATAATTGTGATGTCATGGTGTACTCTAGTGATATCACAGTGTATAATTGTGATATCATAGTGCACTAGAGTGATGTCACAATGTATAATTGTGATGTCATAGTGCACTATATTGATGTCACGATGTATAATTGTGATGTCACAGTACAGGATCGTGATGTCACAATGTATAATTGTGATATCATAGTGCACTATAGTGATGTCACAATGTACAATTGTGATGTCACAGTGCACTATTGTGAAGTAACAATGTTTAATTGTGAGGTGAAAGTGCAGTATAGTGATGCCATGATGTATAATTGTGATGTGATAGTGCACTATAGTGATGTCACAATGTATAATTGTGAAGTCACAGTCCAGTATAGTGATGTCATAATGTATAATTGTGATGTCATAGTGCAGTATAGTGATGCCACTATGTATAATTGTGGTGTCACAGTGCAGAACAATGATGTCACGATGTATAATTGTGATTTCATGGTGCACTAAAGTGATGTCACAATGTATAATTGTGATGTCACAGTGCACTATAGTGATGTCACAATGCATAATTGTGATGTCACAGTGCACTATAGTAATGTCACAATGTATAAATGTGCTTCATACTGCCCTATAGTGATGTCAAAATATATGATTGTAGATCAGAGATTGTAGAGCAGGCAGTATAGAGCACACAGTGGCGAGTGCGCATTGTATAGGGGGAAGTGTAGAGAAGACAGCATAGAGCAGACAGTGTAGAGCAGGCAGTGTAGAGCAGACAATATAGACCAGACAGTGTAGAGTATGTATTGTATAGGGGGCAGAGTAGAGCAGACAGTGCAGAGTGGGAAGTGGAGAGCAGACAGTGGAGAGCACAGAGTGTAGAGCACACAGAGTAGAGCTTGCAGTGTAGAGCAGACAATATAGACCAGACAGTGTAGAGTATACATTGTATATGGGAAGTGTAGAGCAGACAGTGTAAAGCAGACAGTGTAGAGCGGGCAGTGTAGAGCAGACAGGTTAGAACAGAGAGTATAGAGCATGCAGTGTAGAGCAGACAGTATAGAGTAGACAGTGTAGAGCAGAGAGTGTAGAGTATGCAGTATAGAGCTGACAGTGTAAAGCGGGCAGTGTAGAGCAGACAGTGTAGAGCTGGCATTGTAGACCACACAGTGTAGAGCAGACAGTGTAGAGCGGGCAGTGTAGAGCACACAGTAGAGAACCGACAGTGTAGTGCTGACAGTGTAGAGCAGGCAGTGTATAGCAGACAGTGTAGAGCAGGCCTTGTAGAGCACACAGTGCAGAGCAGACAGTGTAGAGTAGACAGTGTAGAGCAGGCTGTGTAGAGCGGACAGTGAAGAGCATTGAGTGTAGAGCAGCCAGTATAGAGCAGACAATGTAGACGAGACAGTGTAGAGCAGGCAGTGTTTAGGAAATAGTGTAGAGCAGACAGTGTAGTGCAGAGAATGTAGAGCAGACTGTGTAAAGCATGCAGTGTAGAGCATGACAGTGTAGAAGAGACAGTGTAGAGAATACACTGTAGATCATGCATAGTAGAGCAGACAGGGAAGAGCGGACAGAGTAGAGTAGACAGTGTAGAGCAGGCAATGTAGAGCAGGGAGTGTAGAGCAGAGAGTGTTGAGCAGACTGTGTAGATCACACAGTGTAGAGCGTGCAGTTTAGAGCAGAATGCGTAGAGCATGCAGTGTTGAGCACTGAGTGTAGAAGAGACAGTGGAGAGCAGACAGTGGAGAGCATGCTTTGTAGAGCTGGCAGTGTAGAGCAATCAGTGTAGACCCTGCAGTGTAAAGCAGACAGTGAAGAGTAGACAGTGCAGAGCAGACAGTGTAGAGAAGACAGTGTAGAGCAGACTGCCTAGAGAAGACAGAGTAGATAAGAAAGTGTAGAGCATGCAGTGTAGATCAGAGAATGTAGAGTAGACAGTGTAGAGAAGACAGTGTAAAGCTAGCAGGGTAGAGCGGGCAGTGTCAAGCATTCAGTGTAGAGCAGATAGTGTAGAACAGACAGTGTAGATGAATCAATGTAGAGCAGAGAGTGTAGAGTGCGTAGTGTAGAGCACTCAGTGTAGAACACAAAGTTTAGAGCATACAGTGTGAAGCAAACATTGTAGAGCAGACATTATAGAGTGGGTCTTGCAGAGTAGACAGTGTAGAGCAGACAGTGTAGAGCAGACAGTGAAGACTGGGCAGTGTAGAGCAGAAGAGTAGAGCAGGACTTGTAGAGCGGACAATTAGAGAAGACAGTGTAGAGCAGACAGTGTAGAGCAGACTGTTTAAAGCATGCAGTGTAGACCAGACAGTGTAGAAGATACAGTGTAGAGCCGACAGTGTGGAGCATGCAAGGTAGAGCAGACATTGTAGAGCAGAAAGTGTGGAGGTGAGAGTGTAGATCAGTCAGTGTACAGTGGGCAGTGTAGAGCCGGCAGTTTAGAGCAGACATGTGTACAGTGTATAGTGGGAAGTATAGAACAGACAGTGTAGTGCAGAAAGGGTATAGCGGGAATTGTAGTGCAGATAGTGAAGAGCGGGCAGTGTAGAGCAGATAGTTTAGAGCAGGCAGTGTAGAATGGCCAGTGTAGTTCAGACAGTGTAGAGCAGTGAGTGTAGAGCGGGCACTGTAGACCCACACTGTAGATCCGGCTGTGTAGAGAGATAGTGAAGAGCGGCAATGTAGAGCAAACAGTGTAGAGCAGATAGTGTAGAGCATACAGTGTAGAGCAGACTGTGTAAAACAGGCAGTGTAGAGCAGACAGTGTGGAGTAGACAGTGTAGATCAGACAGTGCAGAGTGGGCAGTGTAGTGTGGACAGTGTAGAGCAGGCATTGTGAAGCAGGGAGTGTAGAGTATAGAGTGTTGAGCAGACAGTAAAGAACAGACAGAGTAAAGTGTGCAGTGTAGACCAGAAAGTGTATAGAAGGCAGTGTAGAGCACACAGTATAGAGTGGGGAATGTAGAGCAGACATTGTAGAAAAGGCAATGTAGAGAGTGCAATGTTGAGCAGGTAGTGTAAAGGAGACAGTCTAGAGCGTGCATTTTAGAGCAGGCAGTGTAGAGCAGAAAGTGTAGAGCAGACAGTTTAGAGCAGGTGGTGTAGAGCAGGCAATGTAGAAAACACAGAGTAGAGCAGACATTGTAGTGCACACAGTGTAGAGTATGCAGTGTAGAGCAGACAGTGTCATTCGTGCAGTGTATAGTGGGCATTGTAGAGCAGACCGTATAGAGCCGGCAGTGTAGAACAGATAGCGTAGAGCATTCAGTGTACAGCAGGCAGTGCAGAGCAGTGTAGACTGGGCAGTGTAGAGCACACATGTAGAGCAGAGAGTGATGAGCAGGCAGTACAGAGCAGACAGTGTAGAGCAGATAGTTAAGAGCAGACAGTGTAGAGCACACTGTTGAGCACACAGTGTAGAGTAGGCTGTGTAGAATATGCAATGTAGAGGGGGAAGTGTGGAGCAGACATGGCAGTGTAGAGCACATATGTAGAGCAGAGAGTGATGAGCAGGTAGTATAGAGCAGACAGTGTAGTGCAGATAGTTAAGAGCAGACAGTGTAGAGCACACTGTGTAGAGCATACAGTGTAGAGTAGGCAGTGTAGAGCATTCAATGTAGAGGGGGAAGTGTGGAGTAGACAATGTAGAGCAGACAGTCTAGAGCAGAGTGTGTAGAGCAGACACAGTAGAGCAGACAGTGTTAGAAGGCAGTGTAGAGCACACAGTGTAGAGCAGGCATTGTAGAGGAGACAGTGAAGAGCAGGCAGTGTAGAGCGACAGTGTACAGCACAGTGTGTAGAGCAGACAGTGTAGAGCAGGCAGTGTAGACCATACATTGTAGAGCAGTATGTACAGAGGAGGCAGTGTAGAGCATGCGGTGTACAGGGAGAAGTGTAGAGCAGAGAGTGTAGAGCAGACAGTGTAGAGTAGAGAGTGCAGACATACATTGTAGAGCAGACAGTGTAGAGCAGACAGTGTAGAGCAAACAGTGTATTGCAAACTGTGTAGATCACACTGTGTAGACCTGACAGCATAGAGCAGTCAGTGTAGAGCAGACAGTGTAGAGCAGGCAGTGTAGAGGGGGCAGTGTAGAGCAGGCAGTGTTAAGAAGACAGTATAGAGAAGACAGTGCAGATCAGACAGTGTAGAGCAGGCAGTGTAGACCATACAGTGTAGAGGGGGCAGTGTAGAGCAGGCAGTGTAAAGAAGACAGTATAGAGCAGACAGTGTAGAGAAGGCAGTATAGACCATTCAGTGTAGAGCAGTATGTGCAGAGGAGGCAGTTTAGAGCATGCTGTGTACAGGGAGAAGTGTAGAGCAGATAATGTAGAGCAGACAATGGAAGAGCAGAGAGTGTAGACAGACATTGTAGAGCAGGCAGTGTTGAGCAGAGAGTGTAGAGCAGCTAGTGTAGAACAGACAGTGTTAGAGAGCAGTGTAGAGCACACAGTGTAGAGTAGGCAGTGTAGATCATTCAATATAGAGGGGTAAATGTGGAGCAGACAATGTAGAACAGATATGTAGAGCAGGCAGTGTAGAGCAGAGAGTGCAGACCAGACAATGTAGTTCAGACAGTTTAGAGCTGGCAGTGTAAAGAGTGCAGTGTAGAGCAGTATGTGCAGAGTAGGCAGTGTATAGCATGCAGTGTACATGGGGCAGTGTACAGCACAGAGTGTAGAGAAGACAGTGTAGAGTAGACAGTGTAGAGCACACTGTGTAGAGCATATAGTGTAGGACAGGCAGTGTAGAGAGGTGTAGAGCTGACAGTGTAGAGCAGAGAGTGTAGATACAACAGTGTAGATATGACAGTGTAAAGCAGAGAGTGTAGGCCATCCAGTGTAGAGCAGGCATTGTGGAGCAGACAGTATAGAGCAGACATTTTTGATCAGACAGTGTAGAGCTGAGAGTATAGAGCAGGCAGTGTAGAGCAGACAGTGTAGAGCAACAGTGTAGAACAGAGAGTGTAGACCATGCAGTGTAGAGCAGGCAGTGTGGAGCTGGCAGTATAGAGCACATATTTTAGATCAGGCAGTGTAGAGCAGAGAGTGTAGAGCAGGCAGTGTAGAGCAACAGTGTTAGAGGGCAGTGTAGAGCACACGGTGTAGAGCAGGCCGTGTAGAGCATTCAATGTAGACGGGGAAATGTGGAGCAAAAATGTAGAGCAGACATGTAGAGCAGGCAGGGTAGAGCAGACAATTTAATGTAATCATTATAGAGCAGACATGTACAGCAGACAGTGTAGAGCAGTCAGTTTAGAGCAAGCAGTGCAGAGGGGGCATTGTGGAGCTCACAGTTTAGATACAGACAGTGTAGAACAGGCAGTCTAGAGTAGAGAGTGATAGAGGGCTGTGTAGAGCACACAGTGTAGAGCAGAGAGTGTATTTCAAACTGTGTAGAGCACACTGTGTAAAGCAGACAGTGTAGAGCATACAGTGTAGAGGGGGCATTGTGGAGCAGACAGTGTAGAGCAGACATTGTAGCGCAGGCAATGTAGAGAAGAGAGTATAGAGTAGAGACTCTAGAATAGACAGTGTAGAGCAGACAGTGTAGGTCAAACAGTGTAGATCAGCCAGTGTAAAGAAGATAGAGTAGAGCAGACAGTGTAGAGCAGATAGTGTAGAGCATGCAGTGTAGAGGGGGCAATGTGGAGCTGACAGTTTAGATACAGACAGTGTAGAGCAGGGAGTCTAGCTCAGAGAGTTTAGAGCAGGCAATGTAGAGCAGACAGTGTTAGAGTGCAGTGTAGAGCACATAGTGTGAAGCGGGCAGTGTACAGGAGATGGTGAAGAGCTGGCAGTGTAGAGCAATCAGTGTAGAGTAGAATGGGTACAGCAGGCAGTGTTGAGCTTTCAGTGTAGTGCACTACGTGCAGAGCAGGCAGTATAGAGTATGCAGTGTAGAGGGGGCAATGTAGAACAGAGAGAGTACAGCAGACAATGTCGAGTGCTCAGTGTAGAGGAGACAGTCCAGAGCGGGCAGTTTAGGGCACACAGTGTAGAGCACACAGTGTAGAGCAATGTAGAGCAGGCAGTGTAGAGCAGACAGTATAGAGCAAACATTGTAGAGCAGACTGTGTAGAGCAGACAGTGTAGAGCATAGAGTGAAGAGCAGGCAGTGTAGAGCAGACAGAGTAGAGCAGAGAGTGTAGAGCATGCAGTGTAGAGAAGGCAGTGTGGAGCTGACAGTACAGAGCAGACAATGTAGAGCAGGCAGTGTAGAGCAGACAGAGTTAGAGGGCAGTGTAGAGCACACAGTGTAGAGCAGGCACTGTAGAACATTCAATATAGAGGGGGAAGTTTGGAGCAGACAATCTAGAGCAGACATATAGATCAGGCAATGTAGAGAAGAGAGTGTAGACAGACACTGTAGAGCAGACAATGTAGAGCAGACATTGTAGAGCAGACAGTGTATAGGATACAGTATAGAGCAGACAGTGTAGAGCAGATAATGTAGAGCATGCAGTGCAGAGAGGGCAGTGTGTAGCTGACAGTTTAGATACAGACAGTGTAGAGCAGGCAGTCTAGAGCAGTGAGTGTAGAGCAGGCAGAATAGAACAGAGAGTGTTAAAGGGCATGGAAGAGCACCCAGTGTAGAGCAGGCATTGTACAGGAGACAGTGAAGAGCAGGCAGTGTAGAGAGGACAGTGTAGAGCAGAGTGTGTAGTGCAGACAGTATAGAGCTGGTTGTGCAAACCGTGCAGTGTAGAGCAGTATGTGCAGAGCAGGCAGTGTAGAGCATGCAGTCTATATCAGACAATGTAGAGCAGACAGTGTAGAGCCTGCAGTGTAGAGGGTACAGTGTGGAGATAACAGTTTAGATACAGACAGTTCAGAGCAGGTAGTCTAGTGCAGAGAGTGTATAGCAGCCACTGTAGAGCAGACAGTGTTAGAGTGCAGTGTAGAGCATATAGTATGAAGTGGGCAGTGTATAGGAGACAGTGAAGAGCGGGCAATGTAGAGCACACAGTGTCGAGCAGAATGGGTGCAACAGGCAGTGTAGAGCATGTAGTATAGTGCACTACATGCAAAGCAGGCAGTATAGAGCATGCAGTGTAGAGAGGGCAATGTAGATCAGAGCGAGTAGAGCAGACAGTGTCACACGTTCAGTGTAGAGCACACAATACAGGGTGGGCAGTGTAGGACAAACAGAGTAGAGTACACAGTGTAGAGCAGACAATGTAGAGCAGGCAGTGTAGAGTGGACAGTATAGAGCAAACATTGTAGAGCAGACAGTGTAGTGCAGAGAGTGTAGAGCAGAGAGTGTAGAACATGCAGTGTAGAGAAGGCAGTGTGGAGCTGACAGTATAAAGCAGACATTATAGAGCAGGCAGTGTAGAGCAGACATTGTTAGAGGGCAGTGTAGAGCACACAGTGTTGAGCAGGTAGTGTTGACCATTCAAAGTAGAGGGGAAGTGTGGAGCAGACAATGTATAGCAGACATATATAGCAGGCATTGTAGAGAAGACAGTGTAGATCAGGCAGTGTAGTGCATGCAGTGCAGAGAGGACATTGTGGAGCTGATAGTTTAGATACAGACAATGTAGAGCAGGCAGTCCTTAGCAGAGAGTATAGATCAGGCAGAGTAGAACAGACATTGTTAGAGGGCAGTGTAGAGCACACAGTGTAGAGCAGGCATTGTAGACGAGACAGTGAAGAGCAGGAAGTGTAGAGAAGATAGTGTAGAGCAGATTCTGTAGAGCAGACTGTGTAGACCATGCAGTGTAGTGCAGTATGTGCAGAGCAGGCAGTGTAGAGCATGCAGTATAGAGCAGACTCTGTAGAGCAGACAGTGTACAGCAGACAGTGTACAGTAGAGAATGTAGATCATGCACTGTAGACCGGGAAGTGTGGAGCTTACAGCATATAGCAGACATTTTATAGCAGGAAATGTAGAGTAGAGAGTGTAGTGCAGGCAGTGTATAACGGGCACTGTGAGGCTGAGGGTATAGAGCAGACATTGTACTGCAGGCAGTGAAGAGCAGAGAGTGTAGAGAAGGCAGTGTAGAGCATTAAATGTAGAGGGGGAAATGTGGAGCAGAAAATGTAGAACAGACATGTAGAGCAGGCAGTGTAGAGCCGACAATGTAGTGCAGACAGTGTAGAGCAGGCAGTGTAGAACAAGCAATGTAGAGGTGGCATTGTGGAGCTGACAGTTCAGAAAAAGACAGGACAGAGTGGGCAGTGTAGAGCAGAGAGTGTAAAGCCGGCAGTTTAGAGCAGACAGTGTTAGAGGGCATTGTAGAGCACCCATTTTAGAGCAGGCAGTGTAGAGGAGACAGTGAAGAGCAGGCAGTGTAGACCATGCAGTTTAGAGGTGGCAATGTAGAGCAGAGAGAGTAGAGCAGACAGTGTCATGCTTTTAGTGTAGAGCAGACAGTACAGAGCAGGCAATGTATGGCACACAGTGTAGAGCACACTGTGTAGAGCAGACAATGTAGAGCAGGCAGGGTAGTCCAGACAGTGTAGATAATGCAGTGTAGAGGGGTCAGTGTGGAGCTGACAGTTTAGATACAGACAGTGTAGAGCAGGCAGTCTAGCGCAGTAGTTTAGAGTAGGCTGTGTAGAGCAGACAGTGTTAGATGCATTCATTGTACAGCTCATAGTGTGAAGCGGGCAGTATAGAGGAGACAGTGAAGTGCAAGCAGTGTAGAGCAGACAGTGCAGAGCAGACAGTGTAGAGCAGAATGGTTACAACAGGCAGTGTAAGGCATGTATTATAGTGCACTACGTGCAGAGCAGGCAGTGTGGAGCATGCAGTGTAGAGGGGCAATGTAGAGCAGAGAGAGTAGAGTTCAGTGTAGAGCAGACAGTTTAGAGCGGGCATTGTAGGGCAAACAGTGTAGAGCACACAATGTAGAGCAGGCAGTGGAGAGCAGACAGTATAGAACAAGCATTGTAGAGCAGACAGTGTAGAGTAGAATATGTAGAGCAGGCAGTGTAGGACATGTAGTGTAGATCAGGCAGTGTGGAACAGACAGTATAAAAGCAGACATTGTAGTGCAGGCAGTGTAGAGCAGACAGTGTTAGAGGGCAGTGTAGAGCACACAGTGTTGAGCAGGTAGTGTAGACAATTCTATGTAGAGGGTGAAGTGTGGAGCAGACATATAGAGAAGGCTATGTAGAGAAGAGAGTGTAGACAAACACTGTAGAGCAGACAGTATATAGCAGACAGTATAGAGCAGACATTGTAGAGCAGGCAATGTAGAGCATGCAGTGCAGAGAGGGCAGTGTGGAGCTGTCAGTTTAGATACAGACAGTGTAGAGCAGGCAGTCTAGAGCAGAGAGTGTAGATTAGGCAGAGTAGAACAGACATTGTTAGAGGGCAGTGTAGAGCACAGAGCGTAGAGCAGGCATTGTAGAGGAGACAGTGAAGAGCAGGCAGTGTAGAGAGGACAGTGTAGAGCAGAGTGTGTAGAGCAGACAGTGTAGAGCAGGCTGTGTAGACCGTGCAGGGTAGAGCAGTATGTGCAGAGCAGGCACTGTAGTGCATGCAGTCTAGAGCAGACAATGTAGAGCATACAGTGTAGAGCATGCAGTGTAAAGGGGGCAGTTTGGAGCTGACAGTTTAGATACAGACAGTGTAGAGCATGTAGTCCAGCACAGAGAGTGTAGAGCATGAAGTGTAGAACAGACGGTGTTAGAGGGCCGTGCAGAGTGCATAGTGTGAAGCGGGCAGTGTATAAGAAACAGTTAAAAGCGGGCAGTGTAGAGGAGATAGGTAGAGCAGAATGGGTACAACAGGCAGGGTAGAGCATGTAGTATAGTGCACTACATGCAAAGCAGGAAGTATAGAGCATGCAGTGTAGAGGGGGCAATGTAGAACAGAGAGAGTAGAGCAGACAGTGTCGAGCATTCAGTGTAGGGCAGACAGGACAGAGCGGGCAGTGTAGAGCACACAGTGTAGAGCAGACAATATAGAGCAGGCAGTGTAGAGTGGACAGTATAGAGCAAATATAGTAGAGCAGACAGTGTAGAGCAGAGAGTGTAGAGCAGAGAGTGTAGAAGATGCAGTGTAGAGAAGGCAGTGTGGAGCTGACAGTATAAAGCAAACATTGTAGAGCAGGCAGTGTAGAGCAGAGTGTTAGAGGGCAGTGTAGAGCACACAGTGTTGAGCAGCTAGTTTAGACCATTCATAATAGAGGGGGAAGTGTGGAGCAGACAATGTAGAGCAGACATATAGAGCAGGCATTGTAGAGAAGACAGTTTAGAGCAGGCAGTGTAGTGCATGCAGTGCAGAGAGGGCAGTTTGGAGCTGATAGTTTAGATACAGACAGTGTAGAGCAGGCATTCTAGAGCAGAGAGTGTAATGCAGGCAGTCTAGAGCAGAGATTTTAGAACAGGCAGAGTAGAACAGACAGTGTTAGAGGGCATTGTAGAGCACACAGTGTAGAGCAGGCATTGTAGAGGAGACAGTGAAGAGCAAGGAGTGTAGAGAGAATGGTGAAGAGCAGAGTGTGCAGAGCCGACAGTATAGAGCAGGCTGTGTAGACTGTGCAGTGTAGTGTAGTATGTGCAGAGTAGGCAATGTAGAGCATGCAATCTAGAGCGGACACTGTAGAGCAGGCAGTGTAGAGCAGACAGTATAGAACAAGCAGTGCAGAGAGAGCATTGTGGAGCTGACAGTTCAGATACATACAGGGTAGAGCAGGCAGTGTAGAGCAGAGAGTGTAGAGCTGGCAGTGTAGAGCAGAGAGTGTAGAGCTGGCAGTTTAGAGCAGACAATGTTAGAGGGCATTGTAGAGCACACACTGTAGAGTAGGCAGTGTAGAGGAGACAGTGTAGAGCAGGGAGTGTAGACCATGCAGTGTAGAGGGGGCAAAGTAGAGCAGAAAGAGTAGAGCAGAAAGTGTCGAGTGTTTAGTGTAGAGCACACAGTACAGAGAAGGCAGTGTATGGCACACAGTGTAGAGCTCACTGTGTATAGCAGACAATGTAGATCATGCAGTGTAGAGGGGTCAGTGTGGAGCTGACAGTTTAGATACAGACAGTGTAGAGCAGGCAGTCTAGTGCAGTAGTGTAGAGCAAGCAGTGTAGAGCAGACAGTGTTAGATGCAGTGTAGAGTGCATAGTGTGGAGCGGGCAGTGTAGAAGAGACAGTGAAGTACGAGCAGTGTAGAGCAGACAATGTAGAGCAGAATGGGTACAGCAGGCAGTGTAGAGCGTGCAGTCTAGTGATTATGTGCCGAACAGGCAGTGTACAGCAGGCAGTGTAGAGGGGGCAATGTAGAGCAGAGAGAGTAGAGCAGACAATGTCGAGTGTTCAGTGTAGAGCAGAAAGTACAGAGCAGGCAGTGTTGAGCACCCAGTGTAGAACACACAGTATAGAGCAGACGATGTAGATCAGGCAGTGTAGAGCGGACAGTATAGAGCAATCGTTGTAGAGCAGACTGTGTAGAGCAGAGAGTGCAGATCATGCAGTGTAGATCAGGGATTGGGAGCTGACATTATAGAGCAGACATTGTAAAGCAGGCAGTGTAGAGCAGACAGTGTTATAGGGCAGTGTAGAGCACACAGTGTAGAGCACACAGTGTACAGCATGCAGTGTAGAGAATGCAATGTAGAGGGGAGATGTGGAGCAGACAATGTAGAGCAGACTTATAGAGCAGGCAGTGTAGAGAAGAGTGTGTAGACAGACACTGTAGAGCATTCAGTGTAGAGCAGACAGTGTAGAGGAGACAGTGTAGAGCATACAGTGTAGAGCAGGAAGTGTAGAGAATGCAGTGCAGAGAGGGCAGTGTTGAGCTGACAGTTAAGATACAGACAGTGTAGAGCAGGCAGCCTAGAGCAGAAAGTGTAGAGCAGAGGGAGTAGAACAGACAGTGTTAGAGGAAAGTGTAGAGCAGGCATTGTAGAGGAGACAGTGAAGAGCAGGCAGTGTAGAGAGGACAGTTTAGAGCAGATTGTGTAGAGAAGACAGTGTAGAACATGCTGTGTAGACCGTGCAGTATAGAGCAGTATGTGCAGAGCAGACAGTGTAGAACACACAATGTAGAGTAGGCAGTGTAGGCACACAGTGCAGAGAGGGCAGTGTGGAGCTGAAAGTTTAGATACAGACAGTGTAAAGCAGGCAATCTAGAGCAGAGACTGTAGAGCAGGCAGTGTAGTACAGACAGTGTTAGAGGGCAGTGTAAAGCACATAGTGTGAAGCAGGCAGTGTAGAGCATACATTGTAGAGCAGACAGTGTAGAGCAGAGAGGTAGAGTAGGCAGTGTAGAGGAGAGAGTGAAGAGCAGGCAGTGTAGAGAATGCAATGTAGAGGTGGCAATGTGGAGCTGACAGTTTTGATACAGACAGTATACAGCAGGAATTCTAGTGCAGATAG
Source organism: Mesocricetus auratus (assembly GCF_017639785.1). NCBI lineage: Eukaryota > Metazoa > Chordata > Mammalia > Rodentia > Cricetidae > Mesocricetus > Mesocricetus auratus. The sequence goes on along the minus strand of NW_024435475.1, from coordinate 15,808 downwards.
TGTAGACCAGTCAGTGTAGAGGAGACAATGAAGAGGTTGAAGTTTAGAGTGGACAGTGTAGAGCATACTGTGTGGAGCAGCCAGTGTAGAACAGGCAGTGTTGAGTGTGTAGTGTAGAGAAGTATGTGCAGAGTAGGCAGTGTAGAGCATTCAGTGTACAGGGGGCAGTTTAGAGCAGAGAGTGTAGAGCTGACAGTGTAGAGCAGATTGTGTAAAGCAGACAGTGTAGAGCAGGCAGTGTAGAGCAAAGAGTGCAGGGGGTTCCTTGTGGAGCTGTCTGTTTAGATACACACAGTGTAGAGCAGGCAGTGTAGAGCAGGCAGTGTTGAGTGAAAAGTGTAGAGCAGAGTGAGTAGAGAACACAGTGTAGAGCAGGCAGTGTAGACATTTCAGTGTCGAGCAGTATGAGCAGAGCAGGCAGTGTAGAGCATGCAGTGTACAGGGAGAAGTGTAGAGCAGAGACTGTAGAGCAGACATTGTAGTGCAGAGAGTGGAGACAGACATTGTAGTGCACACAGATTAGAGCATACAGTGTAGCGGGGGCAGTGTGGAGCTGTCAGTTTAGATACAGACAATGTAGAGCAGGCTGTCTAGAGCAGAGTGTGTAGAGCATGCAGTGTAGAGCAGAGAGTGTTAGAGGGAAGTGTATAGCACACAGAGTAGAGCATGCATTGTAGAGGAGACAGTGAAGAGCAGGCAGTGTAGAGCAGACTGTGGAGAGCAGATTGTGGAGAGCAGACAGTGTAGAGAAGACAGTTTAAAGCAGGCAGTGTAGAGGAGACAGTGAAGAGCAGGCAGTGTAGAGCGGGCAGTGTAGAGCAGTATAGAGCTGACAGTATAGAGCAGAGAGTGTAGAGTGGGCAGTGTAGAGCAGAGAGTGTAGGCTATGCAGTGTAGAGCTGGCAGTGTAGAGATGACAGTATAGAGCAGATATTTTATATCAGGCAATGAAGCGTAGAGAGTATAGAACAGGCAGTGCAGAGCAGAAATGTTAGAGGGCAATGTGGAGCACACAGTGTAGAGCAGGCAGTGTAGAGCATTCAATATAGATGGGGAAATGTGGAGCAGACAATGTAGATCAGACATGTATAGCAGACAGTGTAGAGCAGACAGTGTAGAGCAAGCAGTGTAGAGCAGGCAGTGCAGAGGGGTCATTGTGGAGCTGACAGCTTAGATACAGACAGTGTAGAGCAGGCAGTGTAGAGCAGACAGTGGTAGAAGGCAGTGTAGAGCACACAGTTTAGAACAGGCAGTGTAGAGGAGACAGTGAAGAGTAGGCAGTGTAGAGTAGAAAGTGTAGAGAAGAGTGAGTAGAGCAGACAGTGAAGAGGAGGCAGTGTAGACAGTTCATTGTAGAGCAGTATGAGCAGAGCAGGATGTGTAGAGCATGCAGTGTACATGAAGAAGTGTAGAGCAGAGAGTGTAGAACATACAGTGTAGAGTTGACAGTGGAGAGCAGACAGTGGAGAGCAGAGAATGTAGAGCATGCATTGTAGGGCAGGCATTGTGGAGATGACAGTATAGAGCACACATTGTAGAGCAGGTCGTGAAGGGCAGGGAGTGTAGAGCAGAGAGGGTAGAGCAGGCAGTGTAGCACAGAAAGTGTAGAGCATGCAGTGTAGTGCAGACAGTGTTTCAGAGAGAAGTGTAGAGCAGTGTAGAGCAGGCAGTGTAGAGAATTCAATATAGAGGGGGAAATGTGGAGCAGACAATGTAGAGCAGATATGTAGAGCAGGCAGTGTAGCACAGAGAGTGTAGGGCAGACAATATAGTGCAGACAGTGTAGAGCAGACAGTGTAGAGCAGGCTGTGTAGAGCAAGCAGTGTAGAGGGGTCATTGTGGAGCTGTCAGATTAGATACAGACAGTTTAGAACAGGCAATCTAGAGCAGAGAGTGAAGAGCAGGCAGTGTAGAGCATGCAGTGTACAGGAAGAAGTGTACAGCAGAGAGTGTAGAGCAGACAGTTTACAGCAGAGAGTGTAGACAGACATTGTAGAGCAGACAGTGTAGAGCATGCAGTGTAAAGAAGACAGTGTAGAGCAGACAGTGTAGAGCAGATAGTGTAGAGAATGCAATGTAGAGCATGCAGTGTACAGAGAGCAGTGTGGAGCTTACAGTTTAGATACAGACAGTGTAGAACAGGCAGTCTTTAGCAGAGAGTGTAGAGCAGGCAGTGTAGAGCAGAAAGTGTTTGAGGGCAGTGTAGATTGCATAGTGTGGAGCAGGCAGTATAGAGGAGACAGTGAAGACCGGGCAGTATATAGCGGACAGTGTAGAGCAGATTGGTTATAGAAGTCAGTGTAGAGTGTGCAGTGTAGAGCCATATGGGCAGAGCAGGCAGTGTAGAGCATGCAGTGTAGAAGGGGGAATGTAGAGCAGAGAGTGTATAGCAGACAGTGTCAAGTGTTCATTGTAGTGCAGAGATTGTAGAGCAGGCAGTGTAGAGCAGACAGTGTAGAGCAGATAGTGTAGAGTGGGCAGTATGAAGAAGACAGTGTAGAGCAGACAGTGAGGAAAAGAGTGTGAAGAGAAGGCAGTGTAGAGCATGAAGGGTAGAGGGGGAAGTGTGGATCTGACAGTTTAGATACAGACAGTGTATAGCAGGCATTCTAGTGCAGATAGTGTGGAGCAGGCAGTGTAGAGCAGACAGAGTAGAGCAGGCAGTGTAGAGGACACAATGAAGAGGAGGCAGTTTAGAGTGGCCAGTGTCTAGCAGAGTGTGTAGAGGACACCGTGTAGAGCAGGCAGTGTAGAGCTTGCAGTGATGGGAAGTATGTGAAGTATAGGCAGGGTAGAGCATGCAGTGTACAGGGGACAGTGTAGACCAGAGAGTGTAGAGCAGAGAGTGTAGAGCAGGCAGTGTAGAGCAGAGTGTGTAGAGAACACTGTGTAGAGGCAACAGTGTAGAGTGGGCAGTGTAGAGCATTGTGGAGCCGACAATGTAGAGCAGAGAGTGTAGACCATGCAGTGTAGAGCTGGCAGTGTGGAGCTGACAGTATAGAGCAGATATTTTAGATCAGGCAGTGTAGCGTACAGAGTGTAGAGCAGGCAGTGTAGAGCAGACAGTGTTAGAGGGCAGTGTAGAGCACACAGTTTAGAGCAGGCATTGTAGAGCATTCAATGTAGAAGGGGAAAGGTGGAGCAGACAATGTAGAGCAGACATGTATAGCAGGCCGTGTACAGCTGAGAGTGTAGATCAGACAATTTAGTGCAGACAGTATAGTGTACAAAGTTTAGAGCAGACAGTGTAGAGCAGGCAGTGTAGAGCAAGCAGTGCAGAGGGTACAGTGTGGAGCTGAGAGTTTAGATACAGACAATGTATAGGAGGCAGTCTAGAGCATAGTGTGTAGAGCAGGCGGTGTAGAGAGGACAGTGTTAGAGGGGAGTGTATAGCACACAGTGTAGAGCATGCATTGTAGAGGAGACAGTGAAGAGCGGGCAGTGTAGAGTGGACAGTGTAGAGCAGATTGTGTTGAACAGACAGTGTAAATCAGGCTGTGTAGACCATGCAGTGTAGAGCAGTATGTGCAGTGCATTCAGTGTAGAATATGCATTGTACAAGGGGAAGTGTAGTGTAGAGGGTGTAGACAGGCACTGTAGAGCAGGCAGAGTAGAGCAGACAGTGTAGAGCAGGCAGTGTAGAGCAGACAGTGTAGAGCAGGCAGTGTAGAACATGCAGTTCAGAGAGATCAGTGTGTAACTGACAGTTTAGATACAGTGTAGAGCAGGCAGTGTAGAGCAGACAGTGTAGAGCAGACCGTGTAGAGCAGGCAGTGTGAAGAAGACAATGTAGAGAAGAGAGTGTAGAGGAGAGAGGAAAGAGCAGGCAATATAGAGCATTCAATGTAGAGGGGACAGTGTGGAGTTGACAGTTTAGATGCAGAGAGTTAAGAGCAGGCATTCTAGTGCAGATAGTGTAGAGCAGGAAGTGTAGAAAGACAGTGTATAGCAGAGAGTGTAGAGGAGACAATGAAGAGGAGGCAGTTTAGAGTGGACAGTTTAGAGCAGAGTGTGTAGAGCAGACAGTGTAGAGCAGGCCGTGTAGAAGTGCAGTGTAGAGCAGTATGTGCAGTCAGCAGGGTAGAGCATGCAGTGTACAGGGGGCAGTGGAGAGCAGAGAGTGTAGAGCAGACAATGTAGAGAAGACAGTGTAGAGCAGAATGTGTAGAGCACACTGTGTAGAGCCGCCAGTGTAGAGCAGGCAGTGCAGAGCGGTGTAGAGCTGACAGTGTAGAGCAGAGAGTTCAGACCATGCAGTGTAGAGCTGGCAGTGTGGAGCTGAAAGTATAGAGCAGATATTTTAGATCAGGGAGTGTAGCATAGAGACTGTAGAGCAGTCAGTGTAGAGCACTTTGTTAGAGGGCAGTGTAGAGCACACAGTGTAGAGCAGGCAGTTTAGAGCATTCAATGTAGAGGGAGAAATGCAGAGCAGACAATGTAGGGCAGACATGTATAGCAGGCAGTGTAGAGCTGAGAGTGTAGAGCAGACAATTTAGTGCAGACAGTATATAGCAGATAGTGTAGAGCAGACAGTGTAGAGCAGGCAGTCTAGAGCAGACAGTGATAAAGGGCAGTGTAGAGCACACAGTTTAGAACAGGCAGTGTAGAGGAGACAGTGAAGAGCAGGCAGTGTAGAGCAGACAGTGTAGAGCAGAGTGAGGAGAGCAGACAGTGTAGAGCGGGCAGTGTAGACAGTTCAGTGTAGAGCAGTATGAGCAGAGCAGGCCGTGTAGAGCATGTAGTGTACAGGGGAAGTGAAGAGCTGAGAGTGTAGAGCAGACAGTATAGAGCAGAGTTGAGACAGACATTGTAGAGCAGACAGTGTAGAGCAGACAGTGTAGGGTGTACAGTGTATATGGGGCATGTGGAGCTTACAGTTTTGATACACACAGTGAAGATCAGGCAGTCTAGAGCAGAGAGTGTAGAGCAGGCAGTGTAGAGCAGAAAGTGTTTGAGGGCAGTGTAGAGTGCATTGTGTGGAGTGGGCAATGTAGAGGAGACAGTGAAGACCGTGCAGTATATAGCAGACAGTGTAGAATAGACAGTGTAGAGCAGACAGTGTACAGCAGGCAGTGTAGAGCATTAAGAGAAGAGCAGACAGGACAGAGCAGGCAGTGTAGAGCCCACTGTTTAGAGCACACAGTGTAGAGCAGACAATGTAGAGCATGCAGTGTAGAGAGGACAGTGTAGAGCAGACTATGTAGAGAAGACAGTGTAGAGCAGACAGTGCAGATCAGACATTGTAGTGCAGAGAGTGTAGAGCAGGCATTGTAGAGCTGAGAGTGTAGAGCATGCAGTGTAGATCAGGCAGTGGGGAGGATTCAATGTAAAGCAGTGAAGAGCAAGCAGTGTAGAGCAGATAGTGTAGATTAGACAGTGTAGTGAAGGCTGTGTAGACCGTGCAATGTAGAGCCGTATGTGCAGTGCAGGCAGTGTAGAGCATGCAATGTACAGGGAGATATGTAGATCAGAGGGTGTAGAGCAGACAGCCTAGATCAGAGAGTGTAGACAGACATTGTAGAGCAGTGTAGAGCAGACAGTATAGAGAAGGCAGTGTAGAGCATGCAGTGCAGATAGGGTTTTGAGGACCTGACCGTTTAGATACAGTTTAGAGCAGGCAGTCTAGAGTAGAGAGTGTAGAGCAGACAGTGTAGAGCAGACAGTGTAGAGAAGACAGTGTGGAGCCGGAAGTGTGAAGAAGACAGTGTAGAGGAGAAATTGTGGAGGAGAGAGTGTAGAGCAGGCAGTATAGAGAATGCAGTGTATAGGGGACAGTGTGGAGCTGACAGTTTAGATACAGACAGTGTAGAGCAGGCATTCAGTGTAGAGCAGACAGTGTAGAGCAGGCAGTGTAGAGGAGACAATAAAGAGGAGGCAGATTAGAGCGGCCAGTGTAGAGCAGAGTATGTAGAGAAGACAGTGTAGAGCAGCCAGTGTAGAGCATGCAGTGTAGAGCAGTATGTGCAGAGTAGGCAGTGTAGAGCTTTCAGTGTACAGGGGGCAGTGTAGAGCAGAGAGTGTAGAGCAGAGAGCATAGAGCAGGCTGTGTAGACCATGCGGTGTAGAGCAGTTTGAGCTGCGCAGGCAATGTAGAGCATCCAGTCTAGAGCAGACACTTTAGAGCAGACAGTGTAGAGCAGATAGTGTAGGGCAGGCAGTTAAAGAAGACAGTGTAGAGCAGGCAGTGTAGAGCATGCAGTGTAGAGGAGGTAGTGTTGAGCTGACAGTTTTAGATACTGACAGTGGAGAGCAGACAGTGTAGAGCAGGCAGTGTAGAGCAAGCAGTGCAGAGGGGGCATTGTGGAGCTGACAGCTTACATACAGATATGGTAGAGCAGGCAGTCTAGAGCAGACAGTGATAGAGGGCAGTATAGAGTACACAGTTTAGAAGAGGCAGTGTAGAGGAGACCGTGAAGAGCAGGCAATGTAGAGCAGACCGTGTAGAGCAGAGTGAGTAGAGCAGACAGTGTAGAGCAGGCAGTGTAGACAGTTCAGTGTAGAGCAGTATGAGTAGAGCAGGCCGTATAGAGCATGCAGTTTACAGGGAAGTGAAGAGCAGAGAGTGTAGAGCAGACACTGTAGAGCAGACAGTGCAGAGCATGCAGTGTAGAGCGTAGAGTGTAGAGGGGGCATGTGGAGCTTACAGTTTAGATACAGACAGTGTAGAGCCGGCAGTCTAGAGCCGAGTGTGTAGAGCAGCCAGTGTAGAGCAGCCAGTGTAGAGCAGCCAGTGTAGAGCAGATAGTGTAGAGCAGAGTGGGTAGAGCATACTGTATAGAGCTGGCAGTGTAGAGCAGGCAGTCTAGAGCGGTGTAGTGGTGACAGTGTAGATCAGAGAGTGTTGAGCAGAGAATGTAGAGCAGTGAGTGTAGACCATGCAGTGTAATGTGGGCAGTGTGGCGCTGATAGTATAGAGCAGATATATTGGATCACGCAGTGTAGAGCAGAGAGTGTAGAGCAGGCTGTGTAGAGCAGACACTGTTAGAGGGCAGTGTAGAGCACACAGTGTAGAGCAGGCAGTGTAGAGCATTCAATGTAGATGGGGAAATGTGGAGCAGACATTGTAGAGCAGACATGAATAGCAGACAGTGTAGAGCAGGCAGTGTAGAGCAAGCAGTCAGAGGGGGCATTGTGGAGCTGACAGCTTATATACAGACAGTGTAGAGCAGGCAGTCTAGAGCAGACAGTGATAGAGGGCAGTGTAGAGCACACTGTTTAGAACAGGCAGTGTAGAGGAGACAGTGAAGAGCAGGCAGTGTAGAGCTGAGAGGTTAGAGCAGAGTGATTAGAGCAGGCAGTGTAGAGCTGCAGTGTAGACAGTTCAGTGTAGAGCAGTATGAGCAGTATAGGCCATGTAGAGCATGCGGTGTACAGGGAGAACTGAAGAGCAGAGAGTGTAGAGAAGCCAGTGTAGAGCAGAGAGTGGAGACAGACATTGTAGAGCAGACAGTGTAGAGCAGAAAGTGTAGATCACGCAGTGTAAAGAAGACAGTATAGAGCAGACAGTGTAGAGCAGGCAGTGTAGAGCAGAGAGTGTAGAGAAGACTTTGTAGAGAAGACAGTGTAGAGCAGACAGTGCAGAGCAGACAGTGTAGTGCAGAGAGTGTAGAGCAGGCATTGTGGGGATGAGAGTGTAGAGCATGAAGTGTAGAGCAGGCAGTGGGGAGAATTCAATGTAAAGCAGACATGTAGAGCAGACATGTTTAGAGCAGGCATTGTAGAGGAAACGGTGAAGAGCAGACAGTGTAGAGCAGATTGTGTAGAGCAGACAGTGTAGAGCAGGCTGTGTAGACCATGCAATGTAGAGCAGTATGTGCAGTGCATGCAATGTACAGGGGAAAGTGTAGTTCAGAGAGTTTAGAGTGTAGAGTGTAGAGCAGACACTGTAGAGCAGGAATTGTAGAGCAGACAGTGTAGAGCAGGCAGTGTAGAGCATGCAGTGCAGAAAGGGCTTTGTGGACCTGACAGTTTAGATACAGTGTAGAGCAGGCAGTCTAGAGCAGAGAGTGTAGAGCAGACAGTGTATAGCAGAGAGTGTAGAGCAGACAGTGGTGAGCAGGCAGTGTGAAGAAGACAGTGTAGAGGAGAAAGTGTAGAGAAGAGAGTAAAGAGCAGGCAGTGTAGAGAATGCAGTGTAGAGGGGACAGTGTGCAGCTGACAGTTTAGATACAGACAGTGTAGAGCAGGCATTCTAGTGCGGATAATGTAGAGCAGGCAGTGTAGAGCAGACAGTGTAGAGCAGGCAGTGTAGAGGAGACAATGAAGAGGAGGCAGTTTAGTGCAGCCAGTGTAGAGCAGAGTGTGTAGAGAAGAAAGTGTAGAGTGTGCAGTGTAGAGCAGTATGTGCAGAGTAGGTGGTGTACAGCTTTCAGTGTACAGGCGGCAGTGTAGAGCAGAGAGTGTAGAGCAGATATTGTAGAGCAGATATTGTAGAGCAGACAGTGTAGAGATGAGTATATAGAGCACACAGTGTAGAGCTGACAGTGTAGATCGGGCAGTGTGGTGCTGATTGTATAGAGCAGATATCTTAGATCAGGCAGTGTAGAGCAGAGACTGTAGAGCAGGATGTGTAGAGCATTCAATGTAGATGGGGAAATGTGGAGCAGACAATGTAGAGCAGACATGAATAGCAGACAGTGAAGAGCTGAAAGTGTAGAGCAGACAATTTAGTGCAGACTGCATAGAGCAGACAGTGTAGAGTAGACAGTGCAGAAGGGGCATTATGGAGCTGACAGTTTAGATACAGACAGTGTAGAGGAGGCAGTCTAGAGTAGACCGTAATAGACAGCAGTGTAGAGCACACAGTTTAGAACAGGCAGTGTAGAGGTGACAGAGAAGAGCAGGCTGTTTAGAGCACACAGTGTAGAGCAGAGTGAGTAGAGCAGACAATGTAGAGCAGACATTGTAGAACAGAAAATGTGGAGCATGCAGTGTAAAGAAGACAGTGTAGAGCAAACAGTGTAGAGCAGACAGTGTAGAGAAGGCAATATAGTGCATGCAGTGTAGAGGGGGCATGTGGATCTTGCAGTTGAGATACACACAGTGCAGAACAGGCACTCTAGTGCAGAGAGTGTAGAGCAGGCAGTGAAGAGCAGAAAGTGTTTGAGGGCAGTGTAGAGCACATAGTGTGGAGCGGGCAGTGTTGAGGAGAAAGTGAAGACCGGGCAGTTTAGAAGGGACAGTGTAGAGCAGACAGTGTAGAGCAGATTGGGTACAGCATGCAGTGTAGAGCGTGCGGTGTAGAGAGGTGTGGGAGTGCCGACAGGGTAGAGCATGCAGTGTAAAAGTGGTAATGTAGAGCATAGTGTGTATAGCAGACAGTGTTGATCGTAAAGTGTAGAGCAGACAGGACAGAGCGGGCAGTAGTGAGCACACAGTGTACTGCACTCAGTGTAGAGCAGACAATGTAGAGCAGACTTTTTAGAGAAGACAGTGTAGAGCAGACACTGTAGAGCAGACAGTGTAGAGCAGATAGTGTAGAGCAGACAGTATAGAGCAGAGAGTGTAGAGGATGTACTGTAGAGCAGGCAGTGTGGATCATACAATGTGGAGCAGATATGTATAGCAGGCAGTGTAGAAGAGAGACTGTAGAGCAGACAATGTAGAGCATACAGTGTAGAGCATACAGTGTAGAGCAGGCAGTGTAGATCATGCAGTGCAGAGGGGGCAATATGGAGCTGACAGTTTAGATACAGACAGTGTAGAGCAGGCATCTAGAGCAGAGTGTGTAGAGCAGGCAGTGTAGAGCAGACAGTTTTAGAGGGCAGTTTACAGCACACAGTGTAGAGTAGGCTTTGTAGAGGAGACAGTGAAGAGCAGGCAGTGTGGAGCAGACATGTAGAACAAATTTTGTAGAGCAGACAGTGTAGAGCAGACAATGTAGAGCATGCAGTGTAGAGCAGAAAATGTAGAGCATGCAGTGTAAAGAAGATAGTGTAGAGCAAACAGTGTAGAGCAGATAGTGTAGAGTAGGCAATGTAGAGCATGGAGTGTAGAGGGGGATGTGGAGGTTATAGTTTAGATACACACAGTGTAGAATAGGCAGTCTAGAGCAGAGTGTGTAGAGCAGACAGTGTAGAGTAGAAAGTGTTTGAGGGCAGTGTAAAGCACATAGTGTGGAGCTTGCTGTGTTGAGGAGAAAGTGAAGACCAGGCAGTTTAGAGCGGAGATGGTAGAGCAGACAGTGTAGAGCAAATTGCATACAGCAGGCAGTGTAGAGCATGCCGTGTAGAGCAGTATGGGAGTGCAGGCAGGATAGAGCATGCAGAGTGACAGTGGTAATGTAGAGCATAGAGTGTATAGCAGACAGTGTCGAGCGTTCAGTGTAGAGCAGACAGGACAGAGCAGGCAGTGTAGAGCACACAGTGTATAGCACAGTGTAGAGCAGACAATGTAGAGCAGGCAGTGTAGATCAGACAGTGTAGAGCAGACTTTGTAGAGAAGACAGTGTAGAGCAGATAGTGTAGAGCAGGCAGTATAGAGCAGAGAGTGAAGAGCAGGCAGTGTAGAGCAGGCAGTGTGGATCATACAATGTGGAGCAGACATGTAGAACAGGCCGTGTAGAGCAGAGACAGTAGACCAGACAATGTAGAGCAGACAGTGTAGAGCATACAGTGTACAGCAGGCAGTTTAGAGCATGCAGTACAGAGGGGGCAATGTGGAGCTGACAGTTTAGATGCAGGCAGTGCAGAGCAGGCAGTCTAGAGCAGAGTGTGTAGAGCAGGCAGTGTAGAGCAGACAGTTTTAGAGGGCAGTTTACAGCACACAGTGTAGATCAGGCTTTGTAGAGGAGACAGTGAGGGGCAGGCAGTGTAGAGCAGATAATGTAGAACAGAATTTGTAGAGCAGAAAGTGTAGAGCAGGCTCTGTAGACAGCGCAGTGTAGAGCATTATGTGCAATGCAGGCAGTGTAGAGCATGCATTGTACAGGGGGAAGTGTAGAGGAAATAGTGTAGAGCAGACAGTGTAGAGCAGAGAGTGTAGAGGAAATAGTGTAGAGCATACAGTGGAGAGCTGGCAGTGTAGAGCAGACAGTGTTAAAGGGCAGAGCAGGCAGTGTAGAAAGTTCAGTGTAGAGCAGTATGAGCAGAGCCGGCAGTGTAGAGCATGCAGTGTACAGGGAGGAGTGTAGATCAGACAGTTTAGAGCGGAGAGGGTAGACAGACATTGTAGAGCAGACAATGTAGAGCAGACTGTTTACACCAGGCAGTGTAGAGCATACAGTGTAGAGGGGACAGTGTGGATCAGACAGCATAGATCAGACATTGTAGAGGAGGCTGTGTAGAGCAGAGGATGTAGAACAGAAACTGTAGAGCAGACAGTGTAGAGCAGACATTGTAGAGCAGGCCGTGGAGAGCTGAGAGTGTAGAGCAGACACTGTAGAGCATACAGTGTAGAGCACACAATCTAGAGCAGACAGTGTAGAGCATAAAAAGTAGAGGAGGCAGTGTAAAGAAGACAATGTAGAGAAAAATATAGAGCAGACAGTGTAGAGAAGGCAAGGTAGATCATGCAGTGTAGAGGGGGCATGTGGAGCTTACAGTTTAGATACACGCAGTGTAGAACAGGCAGTCTAGAGCAGAGAGTGTAGAGCAGGTGGTGCAGAGCAGAAAAAGTTCAGGGCAGTCTACAGCGCGTAGTGTTGAGTGGGCAGTGTTGAGCAGAAAGTAAAGACCGTGCAGTTTAGAGCAGACAGTGTAGATCAGACAGTGTAGAGCTGATTGGGTACAGCAGGCATTGTAGAGCATGCAGTGTAGAGCAGTATGGGAGTGCAGGCTGGGTAGAGCATGCAGTGAGGAATGGGTAATGTAGAGCAGAGGGTGTATAGCAGACAGTGTCGAGCGTTCACTGTAGAGAAGACAGAACAGTGTGGGCAGTGTAGAGCACACAGTGTACAGCACACAATGTAGAGCAGGCAATGTAGAGCAGGCAGTGTAGATCAGACAGTGTAGAGCAGACTTTGTAGAGAAGACACTGTAGAGCAAACAGAGTAGAGCAGAGTGTGTGGAGCACACTTTGTAGAGCTGACAGTGTAGATTGGGCAGTGTACAGCAGTGTAGAGCTGACTGTGTAGAGCAGGCAGTGTAGAGCAGACAGTGTAGAGCAGACAGTGTTGAGCAGGCAGTATAGAACAGAGAGTGTAGAGCATGCAGTGCAGACCAGGCAGTGTGGATCATACAATGTGGAGCAGACATGTAGAGCAGGCAGTGTAGAGCAGAGTGTGTAGAGCAGACAGTTTAGAGCATCCAGTGTACAGAAGTCAGTGTAGAGCATGCAGTGCAGAGGGGCAGTGTAGAGTTGACAGTTTAGATACAGACAGTGTATAGCATGCAGTACGGAGCACAGTGTGTAGAGCAGAGAGTGTAGAGCAGACAGTTTTAGAGGGCAGTTTACAGCATGCAGTATAGAGCAGGTTTTGCAGAGGACACAGTGAAGAACAGGCAGTGTAGAGCGGACAATGTAGAACAGATTTTGTAGAGCAAACAGTGTAGATCAGGCTCTGTAGACAGTGCAGTGTAGAGACGTATGTGCACTGCAGACAGTGTAGAGCATTCATTGAACAGTAGGACGTGTAGAGCAGAGACTGTAGAGCAGACAGTGTAGAGCAGAGAGTGTAGACAGACACTGTAAAGCAGACAGTGTAGAGCAGAAAGTGTAGAGCATACAGAGCAGAGCAGGCAGTTTAGAGCATGCAGTGCAGAAAGGGCAGTGTGGAGCTGATACTTACCATACAGACAGTGTAGAGCAGGCAGTGTAGAGTGGACAGTGTAGAGCAGAGTGTGTAGAACAGGCTGTGTAGACCATGCGGTATAGAGCAGTATGAGCTGCGCAGGCAATGTGGAGCATGCAGTCTAGAGCAGACAATGTAGAGCAGACAGTGTAGAGCAGTCAGTGTAGAGCATGCAGTGTATAGGAGGCAGTGTCAAACTGACAGTTTAGATACAGACAGTGTAGAGCAGGAAGTCTAGCACAGAGAGTGTAGAGCAGGCAGCGTAGAGCAGACAGTGTTAGAGGGAAGTGTAAAGCACATAGTGTGGAGTGGGCAGTGTAGAGAAGACAGGTAAGAGCAGGCAGTATAGAGCAGAAAGTGTAGAGCAGACTGGGTACAACAGGCAGTGTAGAGCATGATGTGTAGTGCAGTGTGTGCAGAGCTGTCAGTTCTGAGCAGAGAGTATAGAGCAGACAGTGTGGAACAGAGAGTGTAGAACAGACATGTAGAACAGACAGTGTAGAGCAGACAGTGTTAGAGGGCATAGCAGGAAGTGAAGAAAGTTCAGTGTAGAGCAGTATGAGCAGAGCAGGCTGTGTAGAGCATGCAGTTTACAGGGAAAAGTGCAGGGCAGAATGTGTAGACCAGACAGTTTAGAGTGGAGAGTGTAGACAGACATTATAGAGCGGACAGTGTAGAGCAGACTGTTTAGACCAGGCAGTGTAGAGCATGCAGTGATGAGCGGGCAGCAGTGATGAGTGTGGAGCAGACAGCATAGATCAGACATTGTATAGGAGGCCGTGTAGAGCAGAGAATATAGAGCAGACACTGTAGAGCAGGCAGTGTACTTCAGACATTGTAGAGCAGGCTGTGTAGAACAGAGAGTGTAGAGTAGACACTGTAGAGCAGACAATGTAGAGCAGACAGTGTAGAGCAGAGAGTATAGAGCAGGCAGTGTAGAGCAGAGAATGTAGAGCATGCAGTGTAGAGCATGCAGTGTGGAGCTGACAGTTTAGAGCAGACATTGTAGAGCAGGCAGTGTAGAGCAGAGAGTGTAGAGCAGGCAGTGTAGAGAAGACAGTATTAGAGGGCAGTGTAGAGCACACAGTGTAGAGCAGGCAGTGTAGAGCATTCATAGTAGAGTGGGAAGTGTGGAGCAGACAATGTAGAGGCGACGTATAGAGCAGGCAGTGTAGAGCAGAGAGTGGAGAGTAGACAATGTAGAGCAGGCAGTGTAGAGCAGACAGTGTAGAGCAGACAGTGTAGTGCAGGCTTATTAGAGCAGACTTTGGAGAGCAGACAGTGTACAGCGGGCAGTGTAGAGCAGACAGCGGAGAGCAGACACTGTAGAGCACACATTGTATAGCTGACAGTGTAGAGCAGACAGTGTAAAGCAGGCCAATTAGAGCAGACATTGGAGAGCAGACAGTGTAGAGAGGCAGTGTAGAGCAGATAGTGTAGAGCATGCAATGTAGACGAGACAATGTAGAGTAGACAGTGTAGAACTGGCAGTGTAAAGTGGACAGTGTAGATCAGACTGCTTAGAGCAGGCAGTGTAGAACCGACAGTGTAGAGCAGACAGTTTAGAGTGGGCAATGTAGACCCCCATTGTAGAGCGGGCAGTGAAGGGCACACAATGTAGAGCAGATAGTGTAGAGCAGGCACTGTGTAGGATACAGTGTAGAGCAGACAGTGTAGAGCAGACAGTGTCGATCAGGCAGTGTAGAACGAACATTTTAGTACAGACCATATAGAGCAGGGAGTGTAGAGAAGACAGTGTAGAGTGGGTAGTGTAGAGCGGGCAATATGGAGCTGACAGTGTAGATCAGACAGTGTAGAGATGAGAGTGTAGAACAAGGAGTGTAGAACAGACATTTTAGGGCAAAGTGTATATTGTGGGTAGTGTAGAAGAGACAGTGTAGAGCACACACTCTAGAGAAGACAATGTAGAGCATGCAGTGAAGAAGGGGCAATGTAGAGATGACAGTTTAGATCAGACAGTGTAGAGCAGGCAGACTAGAGCAGAGAGTGTAGAGCAGACAGTGTAGAGTGGGCAGTGTAGAGCGGGCAATATGGAGCTGACAGTGTAGAGCAGACAGTGCAGAGATGAGAGTGTAGAACAGGGAGTGTAGAACAGACAGTGTAGAGCACACAGTGTAGAGCAGACATTGTAGAGCATGCAGTGAAGAGAGGGCAATGTGGAGATGACAGTTTAGATTAGACAGTGTAGAGCAGGTTGACTAGAGCAGAGAATGTAGAGCTGGGAGTGTAGAGCAGACAGTGTAGACCAGGCAGCGTAGAGCGGGCTGTGTAGAGCAGGAAGTATAATGCCGACAGTGTAGAGCATGCAGTGTAGTGCAGACACTGTAGAGCAGACAGTGTCGAGCAGATAGGGTAGAGTGAACAGTGTAGAGCAGCCAGTGTAGAGCAGACAGTGTAGTACATTTAGATTACACAGACATTGGAGACCAGACAGTTTATAGCGGGCAGTATAGAGCAGACAGTGTAGAGCAGACAGTGTAGAGCAGACAGTGTAGAGCAGACAGTGTAGAGCAGGCAGTGCAGAGCAGGCAGCAGAGAGCAGACAGTGTAGAGCACAGCGTGTAGAGCAGGCAGTGTAGAGCAGAAAGTGTAGTGCACTCCGATTAGAGCAGCAGTGTAGAGCAGACTGTTTAGATCGGGGAGTGTATAGCCAAGAGTGTAGAGCAGACAGTGTAGAGAAAACAGTGTCAGGTGGGCAGTGTAGTGCAGGCATTGTAGAGCAGACAGTTTCGAGTAGACTGTGTAGAGCTGTCAGTGTAGAAGAGACAGTGTAGAGCAGACAGAGTAGAGCAGGTAGTGTAGAGCGGACAGTGTAGAGTGGGCAGTGTAGATGGGCAGTTTCGAGTAGGCAGTGTAGAGCAGAAAGTTTAGAGCCGGAAATTTAGAGCACACAGTGTAGACCTCACAGTGTAGAGCAGGTAAAGTAGAAAAGATAATGTAGAGCAGGCAGTGTTGAGCAGGCAGTGTAGAACAGATATTGTAGAACAGAGAGTGAAGAGCAGGCAGTATAGATCAGAGAGTGTAGAGCAGAGTGTGCAGAGTGGGAACTGTAGAGCA